>NC_138063.1:58589094-58776594 GCF_964194185.1 Rhinolophus hipposideros
CCGGTTATATATCTTTCAGTTATATTTTGAAAGCAATTTGCATTGAGTTTTGCAGTAAACCTTTTCATTTTTTATGTATATTCATTTCCTGTTTTTTATTTCTAATAATTTGTATTTTTATCTTTGCTCTGTACTTCTCTTTTTGGGCTAATTTTGTTCTTTTTCCAGCTTCCTGACTGAGAAGCTAAATATATTGATCTTATGTAGTTATCTAGGTATGTAAGCTGTGAATGTCTTCTGAGTACCGTGTTAGATGTGTTCTGCTATGTATTTTATCATTACTTTCTAGATATTCTGCAATTTTGATATTAAGTCCTCCTTTAACTCCAGTTATAGGGAGAAATTCTTCATTTCCAAGTTGGGTTTTTTTCATATTACTTTAGTTATGCTTTTAGGGGTTTTACCGCACTGTGGGGCAGATTGTGGCCCGTGTCATGTCAACTGTTTGGGGTTTATTGAGTTTTTTCTTCATGGCCTAATACATGTTTTTTACATGTTCCAGGGGCTCTTAAAAGGAAGACGTACTTTGTTATCAGGATATAAAGTTTGAGATAAACACACACCCACAGCCCTTACATATCATATACTATATTTAGATCTTAGTTTAAGCTAATCACTTATTTTGTTCAGATCCTCTAATGTTCTTTTTCTTCCTACTTGATCTGTCAGAAGCTCACAGGTGAAAATTGGTTGTTTCTGTTTTTCTTTGCTGGCAGTTTATCCTTTATGTATTTTGTTGTTCTGCTTTTTGGTATGTGAATATTTCTGACTCGTATCCTCATTGCAAATTAAGACTTTCATGAATCATTAGTAGCCTTTGACTCATTTAACCTGTTCTGCCTAGAATTTAGGCTTGTTAGATTTAAATTTGGTAATCCAGTTTTCCTTTGTTAGTGTAGTAATCCTTATCTTTTTTTACTTTTAATCTGTCTGAGTCTTTTTATTTTAGATGTGACCTTATTTAAACTACATAGTAGCCTTTTAAAATCAAAATGAATTTTTAAAGTCCCACAAAGCTCTTTGAACTTCACTTTCTCCATCTGTAAAATGGGTAGTTTTTTAACTGCAGAAGGTTTGAATAAGACAAGATTTGTGCTAATAACTCTGTATATATTAGGTCACTTAATTTACATAATGCTATCCTTCCAGATACTTCTTATTCCCTTTGACAGAGGAGAAAAGGTGACTTTTCCAAGGTTGCATAATTGATCAGTGTTTGAGCTGTGATTCATCCCCAATACAGGGCTTTCTAATTCCAAAATCTGCATTCCTTCTACTCAGCCTATATAGCCCTACAGCACCATGGATGAAACCCCAAATCACCCTGTGTGAAATGATTTCTGGCTTTTCAGACGAGTTGTGGCAAGTAGGGTAACCTAGTAACTAGACTCATTTTTGTACTTAATTGAAACCAGACTGCAGTGGGCTCAAGGGTCAAGCAAACAGCCTTCTTGCCAGTACCCTTCTACCCCGCCCCATCCTCTGAGGATGAGGGCGGCTTTGCTTCTGGATGTGAGGGCCTAGCCACATGCAGGGCCTTTCTTGCGCCTGCCCAGGTTCTCTCTAAGCCTTCCTTGGGGCTTACAGTTAATCTCTGGACACTGTTTACAGCCTCTGCTCCTGGTGACATACAGAGACAGCAGATGGAGCCAGAGACTTGGAGAAAAATGACACCAGTTCAGAGGGCCAAGACCACAGTGCTGAATATAGAGGAAAGGGCTTGGTTCATTGGTGGTGGTGGTGCTTTTCTTTGATTCTCTTCTAGTGGTGGATTATATCTCCAGCTATCAGTGAGGAGGAGGGACTCAGGCGGTCTGGTTCCCACAAGCCCATTTGGTACCTGAAAGGTCTTTACAAAGTGCCCTGAGACATAGCTCACATCCACTTTGTCTCTGTCCCTCCAGGGCCTGATGCCAGTGAATGTTGGCTGGACAAACTGGGCAAGGAACTGATTCAGCTGCTTTATTTGCAGAGGGCCAGACAGGAAGGTGTGCTTGGGCAGAATCACAGAGCATCTGACACTTGACCCTCACATGCACACTAGGTGGGCGACCACACCGAGCAGGGGGCCGTCCAGCCACACCACTTCAGCTGCATGACCATGGCCATTGCTGAGTCTCTTAGGGCCTTCTCTGTAAAGCACAGATGACGTTGTTTAGAGACTTGGGCCCTAACCTTGTTCCATTTCGGGGGGCCATGAAGATGTTTTCAGTTGTGCTCCCTACATGAAAGAGAGCCCATTTGTTGGTACTTTGTGAGACCAGCATTTCTCTTCAATCCCTAAATTGTGAGGCCCATGGTATGTAGTTCCAGTGGTGCCCTGAGCTCACCAGAAGTCTGTTGTGTCATTTGAGCTGTGTGGCTAAGGGTGAATGGGCCAAGGCAATTGAACTTACAGGAATTTGAAGATGTGTTTTTCACACACAGATAAGTACAGTTGTAAAAGTGAGCTCTCAACAGGGAGCTCAGGTCTCTGCCATGCAAGCCTTGGAGCTGGCCTCAGGAAAAGGGGGCTGGATGACAAGCTTGGTCATGGCTCTGCCCTGGAAGAGCCAGGCCAGGTTCACTCTGGGCTTAGTATGTGTGGCAGGGGACAGCATGAATTAGGAGAAGACATGGCTTTTACTGAGTTCCTACTGTGTGCCAATGTGCTGAACTAGGCTTTCTACATACTAATCCTCAGAAGAATCTTCTAAAACTGGTATTCTTATCCCCTCTTTGCAGATGAACTGAAGCCAGTGTCATTGAATTGCACAACACTTGGATGTCAGAGCCAGTAGAACCAGTCTTTTCAAAGCCCAAGCTTTGCCCCTCATGCCAGTGGTTCTATTCTTTTGAGCTGGAAAGTTTCGTGTTTCAGCTAGCATTGATTGAGAACCTAGTGTATGCCAGAGAGCCAACTAGACACTTGCACACATTATCTCATTCTGGACTGCCTTTGTGAGTGAGAGTATGAAAGTAAACATTTATTTATTCACTCAAAATTTCTCCACAACCATTCACTGAGGATTGAGCCTGGACTGGGCATGGGAGGCCAGTGGCGCAGCCTTGCTGCTTCCTGTTGAGTGGTCCTGGCACAAGGCTTGGAGAGACCTGAATGCCAGGGTGGTAAGGGGGTGTATGAGTACCCAGAGTGAGCTGTCAGGTCCTATAGGGTACTGAGCATGGACAAAGAGGGAGTGTGGGAAGAGTTGAAGAGAGGTCGCAGATTGAGTTTGGTGGAACTGTCATTAATGGAAAAGCAAGAACCTTTGTGGGAAGATGAGTGTGGGGGGGTGATTTTTTTTCCTCAAGGATCAGGGTCCATCCAGGTTCAGGTGAATGGTGGGTTGAGAAAAGGTGAGAACCAGCCCAGAGACATAGATTAGCACAGAGGCACCATGGTGGTGCAGGACATGGGCAGCACTGAGCTGTGAGTTCTTGCAGGAAAGATGGCCCAGGGGGCTGACCATGAGTGAGGGCAGCCTCCTAAGGCTGGGTCATTTAGAGGTGGGATGGGGAGCAGGGTGATAGAGAAATCTTTACGGCAAGAAGTTAAGGTCCCTGGCCTTCCTGGGAGAGAGAGGTCAACACACAGAGGTTTCCATTTGCTGAGAGCTTTCTGGGTCCACACAGGTGACAAACATGTCCACTGAGCAGACCTTTGGCTGCCGCGGTATAGAGGCATCTTCTCCATTTTTCAGATGGGGAAACTGAAGTTCAAAGAGGAAACTTGCCCAGGATCATACAACTAGTAAGTGGCAGAACCAGGATTCAAGTCTGGACTTTTAGCTGCCAAGAGACCATCACTTCCGGCTATAAATCATTGTGATTTTAGATGTGAAGATTCAAATCAGATATTTTGAGGACCTATGGCAGAGATTGGGGAAAAATGGAGAAAAGGCTGATTGCTTGAGGAGTGAAGTGAAAATTGGAATCACCTGAGAGTGCTGTTCCGAGCCAGACAGCATCTCCGCCTCCTCCAGGTGTGGAGCTTCTGGAATCCCTCCCCCTCTTCCCATTGAGGAGAGCAGAGATTCTTCCAGGAGACACCTGGGCATGTGGCATTTGGCATCTCCTCCAGGGCCTCCTTCACGTGTCCTAGCTGTCCTGGCCTAGCCTGGCTTGGCCTACTGAGATGCTGGATGCCACATTATGGGATCTTATTCAAATATCATCTTTCCATCCCTTTAACATCCATTGATCTATTTAAAGTAGACACATTCAGAGAAGGAAACTGAAAAGCAACACAAAGGAGCACTTGTTTTCCAACCACATACATCTTGTGTAGCTTAATGGAGTTGTAACAGAACCAGAGACAGTGTAGTATCGACGAGTCTCAGGAGGAGAAGCAGGTGTCACCGTTATCATCTGGGTGCCCTTCAGCCACAGCCATGTGTAGATTATCTGAGGCACAGTTGAGAACATTCCTGTGGTCTGGTGCACGATGAGCCTTTCAACAAGCTTAGGAAATTACAGTTGTGTATTTAATTAAAGCTGGCAGCAAGTCGCAGAATTCCCTATGTTTTCCCTACTTTCCCTTTATAAGGCAGGTGCCACAGAGGACCATTCCCTGCCTTCTGTAGCTGAAGCCCCCATCTATACTAGGAGATGTGGGCTGACCCAGAGGCCCAACAACAATGCGCTGCCACTCCCCCTGCCTCCCAGGAGGTTGTGGCTCTCACCTCAACCTTGTAGTTAGACTCCTTGACAGTTGATAACATTGTATGGGGTCAGAGCTGGCAGACTGCCTCTCAGCATGTCTTCCCTCCCCCAGTGTTTCCCTACCACACATCTGCAGTCAAGGGACTGGAGCCTATGGGCCAGGGACGCTGCTGCTTTCTTTATAAGCATACAGTAGCACTGTTTTTCCCCCACTTGCTTTTCTCCATAATCCATGGTAAAGAAAGGGTTTTACATAGTGACCCAAGACACATACACATACAGAAAGAGAAAATGGAAGTTTTTACAAAGCAACACATTCACCTCCTGGTTTCTTTTGCATTGTGTTCTATTCCATTTAGTTCTGTTCCTTTTTACCGAAAACAAGAACAATTGGTTTTGACCCCCTGAATTGTTGACTCAGTGTTTGCAAATATGCACTGTGCTCTTCATAGTCCTTGCTACCTCGACCTATCCACATGTGGTCTAGGCCTGCTCCTAGCTTCAGCAGCGCCCTTTGACCTTGGCCATCTGTGTGTCCTGGCATGGCATTCCAGGGAGGCGTTCTGTTAAAGCAACACTGAGGAAAAGCCCACTCAGTAAAGCCTTTTTATTTTTTTTAAAGGAGTCTGGACAAGGAAACAAATATACAACAATGTGAACTAACTGGAAAAATAAGTTAAAAATTATTTATAATGCAGAATATATCCCTCCAAGAAAATTTTAAAAATTAAAATTTGGATTTAACCAGTCTCGTGAAAGGATGGTAATGTGTTTTAGAAAAGGATTAACCATGAGCTTCTCTTTAATGGTTTGGTCCCTTCATTCATTGAAAGTTTAGTTACTTTTACAGAAATTTAAATTTTCAGCAGTTTTCAAAAGTGGGCCTGTGGCAATGTTTAGCATATGGGAAATGTAAGAAGTGTTCTTTCTGTGGTGTGCACACATTCAGGGACACCTCTTTCGTAGCCCCTAGCCTAGTTTGCCATTTTACTGCAAAGCGGAGATTCTGAAAGGTGGTCAAAAGAGGAGTGAGCATTGTTAAAGGGTGGGAAACCAGGCTCCTGCAGGGAAGGAGGGAAAGTGCCCGCTAATGCCGCGGGCCCACAGTGGTCCCATGACCTTCAGGACATTGGCCAAAACCTCAGGTGGCACAGCTGGCAGCCCTGTCATCCTATGCAGCACCCCCTCCCCCCCGTGAAGTTCCAGGCCACAGAGTTAGTTTGGTTCCTGGGTCCAGTAGCTCCCATTCCTCCTGGCTTGGACAGCACTGTTCCTTTTGTGCTTGGGCAGAGTGGTCCTGAGAAGACAGTGATCATATGAGGTACTTAGAGGAGGAACTGGAGTGTTACTTGTCGTTATTGTTTTGCGTAAGATGCCCTTTCCAACCCTGACCATCTGAAATACTCTTAGAAATATTAACCAATGTCACCCCAGTAAACTTAATGATAAAAAGAAATCCTTCAAAGTCTCCTTAGAACACTGGAACATCCCTCCTCCTGGGGCTGGGGCTGTACTAAGGCAGGAGCTCAGCCCAGCTCCTCATCATAGCACCAGCTCTCTCCTGCTTGACTCTGTGCTTCTTAAGTGAAGGTTCCCAACTGCTCCATCTTGGAACCCCCAGCACCTAGCACAGTGGCTGACCTGAATGAGCACTTGTCAATGTCGCTCTGCCCTCAAAAAATGTAAAAGGGGCTGCAAAAAGGCTTCATCCCACTCCCACCTTTGAAGGCTTGGTTGTGGCAGTCAACAGACCTGTGTTGGGAAGATTCTGAGATAGAACTTTAGTAAATGGAAAAGAACCCCACTGCACGGCAGATAAGGAGTTAAACTTTTTTTTTTTTTTGCGTCTTTCCTTCCAATTTAACCCTAGGCAACCCTGCGAAGTAGATGCTGTTCTAACCCTTTTCCCTCTGAGATGAAGAAACCAAAGTACAAAGGAGTGGGCCCTGTGCCTAAGTTACATGGCGTCGTGGGCTTCATACAGGCAGGGTCCTTCTAGATGCCTCTGTGCGCCTGGACCTGTGCTAGCTCCCAGGCCTTGAACCCCCTCCTCTGGCCAAGCTCTTTCTCTAGAGCTCTAGCCCTGGGTACGTGCTGGCCGCTTCCGTGCAGAGGATGGGGAGAGGGATCCTGTGCCTTTGTGCCACCAGACTGTGCTGGGATAGGGGGCCTTTGTTCGGTGTGTGCACCCACCAGGGAAAATACCAGCGTTCAGAGGAGGGTCTGCCCTCACCCGCAAGAAGCACAGAGGCGTCCTTGGTTGTTGACAAGTGGAATGTTGCAGCTAATGAAGAACAGTTGAGAGATGGTGGGCCACCATCCCTGCAGCAGGCTGCTGCCTTGCCTCAATCCCAGCCTGCCTCGTGAGGCACAGACAGCAGGCAGGGCTGCATCTCATGGCACCTGCTCGTTGTGCGGCCCCATCTCTTCTAATCAGTTTATTAATTGTTGTGTAAAAGAATACCCAGAAGACAGTTTTCCTGTGCTACGATGTATGAATAGAGAATTCTAAACCCCTCTACAGAAAACGCTGCTGGAAAGATGGCCTGGTTTGGGGTGAACATAAACTTTGGACTTGTGTAGCTCCTGGTTGAAATCTCAGGCTTACCATTTCTTGTCTGTGTGGGTTTGGTCAGGTCACGGAGGCCCTGTTGGTCTTGTCCTCCTGTCTGTACATCATGTCCTTGTCATGGCATTGCTATGAGGATGATCACATTCAATACCTGGCATAGTGTGGATTCTGGATAAAATGCTGCCACTTCTTAGCTGTGTGACTTGGGGTAGGACACTTGCCTTTTCTGGGACTCATTTTTCTCAGCTACAAAATGGGTCTAATAATAGCTACCTCATTGGTCCGGGGATTGATGCATTAATGCCTGTAGAGAACTTACTTCTTAGCACAGTGCCAGGTGTGTGGTACATGCTTCATGCATGTCAGATATATCACAGCTATTATCTGTAGAAAAACAGAATAACTGTCCATCCTTATCTGTGTTCCAGTATCTTTAAACTTATGGTTGCAGTTAGATTTGCCTATAATTGTTGGTAGTAGAGATCTTCGTCCCATTTACACTCAGGAAACGGAGGCTTTTGCTCCGTTTCAGGGTCACAGGGCTGGTAAGTCATAGGGAGCAGAGCCACGGTGAGGGCCAGCCTGCTCTGCTGTAGCCCTCTGCCTTCATGCACCCAGAAGGCATGGCCTAGCTCCTGAAGAGGGGAGAGAACCAGAGTCTTCCCATGGTACCATGTGTTGTAACCAATTAATTACTTGGAAAAAGTTCTCCTTGGCCCAAGGTCCCTGCAGTGTTGGTGTGGAGGGTGAGGTCCCATTTCCAGAAGCCCACACACTTGCCAGCGGCCCGTCAGGTCACCCCGAACCAGCCAGCACCCCCACCTTTGGGGCCAGGCCCTCTCCTCCACAGCCAGGGCAGCTGGGCTTGTGGGCCCAGATGCAGACACACTCTTTCAGTCTTTTCTTCTTAGTGGTGACATCTTTTTTTCTGATTATAAAAGCAATGCATACCTGATGGGGAAAATACAGGAAAGTATAAGGGATAAAAACTGATCATAAATGCAACTCACTATATTTAATTTTTGCTTAATATCGTATCACTCTTTCTGATGGATTTTAGCACCACTGTTTCACAAATATATCCTCATAACTCTGAAAGCTCTTGGTTGTTGCCATCTTATTGCTTGCATAATGTTTTTTCTTTTGGTTTTGTTAAGATATAATTGACATACAGCACTATATAAATGTAAGGTGTACAGCATATGTATAATATTATTTTTATGTTAAATGTTTTGCTAAATTTTTCTAAATTAATCTTAATTATGCAAGTAATACATGAACTGCATTTTTATTGTAACCCTTCATGCATTGCCAGGAGAGGTAAAGTACTTTTTGATCATCCTCTTCTTAGCTCTTGTCTCTGGCACAGGGGTACTGCTTCTTGTTTGTGTATTTATTTTTTGAAGAATAATATTTATTTATTTATTTATTTATTCAATTATAATAGAAATGCATGCTTGTTGTGAAAAATTAACACTGTTACCTAGAGCCAAAAGTTAAAGATCCCTAAAATTCTTCTCTCCAGAAAGAACCAATGTTGAGAGCATGCTACCTATCCTTTTAGACTTTTTAATACACATATGTGCAAGATACACTCATCTACATACTTAAGAATAATAAAATAGAACGGGCTTCTCTTATATGCACTGTTGGTTACGTTAGTTTTTTTCACTTAATGTGTAATAGAATCTTCACATATCACTCACCTGTCTTCACATACTTCATTCTAGTCCACAGAAGGGAAGTACCACCCTATTTCCCCATCCCTCATGACTGACATGCAGACTGTTCTGGTGTTTCTGGCTGAGGGGAAGGTACTGCACAGAATCTCTGTGTGTACAGCATCGTTAGGGCTATTTCTGACTTTCTGGACGGCTCTCAGCTTTGCTGGGTTTGCCTGTGTGCGGTGTCATGTAGACCTAGAGGTCTGGGGATGGAGGGGATGCAGGAGTGAGGAGCAAGCCCCGAACTTGCCTGGAGCTGGGGTGCAGAGGAACCGGGGCTGAGAGCCGGGAAGCTGGGCCCTCCACCCACCGCGCAGCTTGGTGCCGCCAGCGTCCGTGAACCAGGGCACAGCCCTCCCTCAGCGCTGCTCAGTGCCATCATTTTCCACTCCCATGACATACAACAGAGGGGAGTTGAGTGGTTTGTTTCATCTCTTCTTAAGAAAAAGTTAAATTTATAATCCCAGTCCCGACCTTCCTTGTAACTCATGTGCTCATCCTGTTAACTGGTTTAATATATGGCACCACTATTTCATTAAACAACATACAGGAATAATTAGTTCAGCAACGATGCCTCAGAACAAAAGCCCTTGATTTAGTTTAACTTTATAAGTTGCTCTCTTTTGATGTGCAAGAACACATCTGGGGGCTTAAAGAAAGCAGAAAGAAAAATATAAGACATTTAGTCAGGCTGGAGGTTAGGGTTTTCCGAGTGCAGCAAGTAACCCTTTGGTCTCACCAGCACAGTGGGAGCCCGGCAGACACTGTGTGTGCCGCTGGCTTAGGGTACAAGGACCCGGCTGCCAGCGGTTGTTTGCAACGGCCTGCTGCCAGGCCCGGGAGCAGTGCTTCTTACTCGTCCAGACGTGCTGCTATTGCCCAAATGGCCTTGCATTCCCCAGACAGTGGCCCTTGGTTTTTCTCGTCCATGTTTTCCTGAGTTCAGACTCTCATTCTGCTCTTTCAGTTACTCAGCAAACATTTATTTGGTGCCTGTTGTATGCCAGACACATCACAAGCACTCTGGTTGTCATCATGAACAAGACAAAGGCCCAGACTCTAGAACCAGTGTCCTGTCTGTCTGTTCCCGCTTTCTCCCCTCTGCTTTGCTTGCCCTCATTCTTTTTCCCCATCAGCCCTTTTCTCACATGGCCTACTGCAGGGTCTTTCTGACTTTTACCGTTCCTCACCCCTGTGCCACATTGTCTGTGGCCGTCTCCTGCCAGCCGGGAGAACCTCCAGCTCTTTGGCCTGACCTCTGGGACTTTGAACAGCCGGCTACAGCCTTAGCTACAGCCACTCGTACCCTTGCACTGTGCTCTCACTGTCTCCTGACCCGAGTGCTTCCTTACTAGGCGTCCAGCCTTTGCTCCTCTTCTGCCTCAGCTGCCGTCTCAGCCTCGAGGCCTGACACAAATGTCACCTCCCCTCTGGATTTCTGCCCCGGGTTTCCTGCCAAGTGGTAACTGGATCCCTTCCTCAAGCCGCCTTGGCGCTCCTTGCCATGCTGGGCCAGCCCTTGTCACGTATATGGTAGCGAGTTGTCCGGTGGCTGAAAGCTTCACGTGGTGGGGATGGTTATGTCCGATTCATCTGTGTCTTCTTAGACCTGGCAAAATTCAAGGCATGCACCGGGCTCCGCGCATAGGAGGCCCTCCAGCGGGGTGTGTCTATCCTGGCCCCAAAACTTTGTGGCTCTGTGACTAGCGGCATGAGTCCAGCAGCCTCAGGCTCCTGAGCCATAAAGCCTGTCTGGGAATCCTTCCCCATGGACTGTTGTGGGGCCATGGCATTCTTAGGAAGGGGCTCATCTGATACCCGCAACACCATAGTGCTCCCAAAGTTGTAGTGCTCTTCTTTGCCGAGGTCCGTTGGACTGAATTTCATACACGTTTGTTTTCCCAGTTGGTTTTAGAGCCCTGAGGTTAACTGAAGCAGATTAAGTGATTCTTCCCCATCTCTGACTTTCAGTTTCTAGGGGACCAGGTCTTGTGGTGGACAGACAGATGTCCTGAGTTTGCGGAAGGCCAGCAGCCTTCCTGAATTGCCTGTCATAGCACCACCCCACCATCCCTGCTCTGCTACTGATTATCTTTTCCCCTTGCCCTTCTCACCCAAGACCTCAGAAGTCACAAGACACTCTGTTCTTGCTCCCTTCACCAGCAAGATCCAGCTAGAAATGTCAGGATCTCTCCTAGTCTCACGCCAGGCATTTAGTAAGTCTACCTAGACTGCTGCCAGGCTGCTTGTTGGATACTGTGCCAGGATTGCCCTGGGTAGAAGCAGCTCCCAACCCACAAATCAGAGCTTCCCCATTGGCCAGCACAGCTGCCTCTCCCATTCCGGTCCATGACCGAATCCCATTTCCCTTCCTGTAAGGGATAGTATGTGCCAACAGGCAGGAGATATGAGAGATGGTCAGTGTGTTGCCACACTAGGTGAGTGCTCTTATATGGAGCACCTCCTTGATTCTCACGTCAGCCGTAGAAGGAAGGAAATATTTATCCCCAGTTTGTAGATGAAGAAGCTGAGGCCCAGAGAAGTAAAATGACGTGCCCCAGATTCAAGTCCTGGACAGGCTTTGAACCCAAGTCTGTCTGATTGTAAAGTGCCTGCTTTTGGCTACTCAGAAACTCTTCTCAGTCATCAGAGAGAAAAACCTTGGGTATTTCACAGCTTTCCCGTGTTTCTGTTTTAAATGTCATTTTAATCCCATTCTGTGAGTTTTCCAAAGTCCTGACCCCCCTGTGCCCCCTCCTCTAGTTTTCTGTTGCTTCTGACCCTCAAGGCAGAAGTACTAGGCCAGCGGGAAAGAGCAGCTTACCCTAGCCGGCTCCTTTACCAGGGACAGCAGGCTTCAGGAGGCTCTTCTGTAATCTCTCTATCCACACAGCCCTCATTTTAATTTGCAAAATTGAACCCAGATCGAGAGCAGTAAAGCCAGAGGATGTAAATATGCATGCCTCAGTGGGTGAGGCTGGCTCCGTTACCACTGTGCGATTGGGAGAATTACTTTGGGGATTACGGAGAGTCATGGGCCGATTGTTATTTGCGATCTAACATGACTCACATTGGCCTGTGAGTTACCCATTCTACCCCAAACAGACTTTGCACAAAGCTTATGCCCTTAAGCTTCTGAAAATCATCTCAAGTGGATTGCCCTGTCTCTCTGCTTCCTAGGAGATGAGTAAGAATAACAATCACTCCAGCCCTCACCAGGGCTTCCAAGCATTGCTCCCGTTCTGCTTTACAACATATAGTATGATTCTATGTCCAGGTTACAGATGAGGAAACTAAACTGAATGTCCCCCACCCACCATGTCCATTTCTAGTGCTGCTGGCCCCCCAGCTGCCGGGGCCATGCCTTGTTCAGCCCCAGTGTGCCCACAACAGTGTATGTGCTCAGAAAATGACTGCTGAGTGAATACAGCAGAGTGGGTCTGCACCCGTGGTACCCTGCCAGTCAAGCTGACCACGTATGTCTGGCTGCTGCAGCACAGGGGTGGTGTTTCTGTTCTGGTGATTCAGCTCCCAGTGGCCTGGCCCCCAGTGCGTGGCACGGACAGCATACTGCGCTGGTTGACTGTTCCTGTAAATAGAGCTTTCTCTTCTGTGGCTGCTTCTGTGCTGCAGTGGAGTTGTGTCAGAGACTGTGTAGCCTGCAGAGCTTAAATATTCACCATCTGGCCTCTTACAGAAAAGTTTGCAACTCCTGTCCCTGGGCTTCAGGGACGCTGGCAAAGGCCCCTTCTTCATGCCACTGCTTCCAGTCCTTTCTTTGTGCCATGCCTCGGCTGTGTGCCCCACATTTCTTCATGCCATTGTCACAGTAATCCAGATGGAGTTGGGATGCTCAGGAGGGTCCTGGGGACTGCACGAGCAGGAAAGCAACACACACTGTACCTGCTGGGGACAGCTGCCAGGCCTCCAGGGCTTGCACCTGGTACCACTGCTGCTGAGCAGGGTAGCTCTAGGCCCCAGTTTGATCCCTTGTATAGAGTGGGTCATACTAGGACCCACCTCTTAGGTTTTTCTGAGACGAAGCAGATACCTGTGAGCTTGCTAGAATACTGCCTGGGATGTAGGAGGTGCTCACTACATGTCAGCAGTGGTGAGGGTGGGAGCAGGGCTAGAGGCGATGGGGATAATGACGCAGTAGGCCTGGGAACCCGGGGTGTCTTAGAAGTCTGTTTAGAGGCTGTGGAACTTCAGACAAGACTGAGGAGCCAGGTAGAGGACTGTGGAGGATCCTAAAGACACTAAGAACAGGGCCACTCATCAGCCTCATGTGGCAGGTCACCAATTCCCTACATGGCTAACCTTGACCAACAGCCCATTGATTAGCATGTTACCAGAATGTTTGCAGATCACGAGCCATTCCAACACAGAGAGCCACAGCCAACCTGACAGGGAAGAGACTTGGTGTGGAATTTAATGGTTGCCACCTCACCCAGGCCTTTGGTTTGGAGCCAGGGTGGGAGGTGCTGGGCCAAGGAGGCAGCAGGAGCGGTGGGGGAGCTGAGGTCTCAAGCTGGTCCAGCAGGGATGCTATGGCCTTTGCCTCTGCTTGTCCCCCACCTTTGCTTGTGCTGTTCTTGTTCTTCTTTGCTTTGCTGACATAGAGCTGTCACCTTGATGGGAAACTCCCTCTGACTCTCTAGGCTGCTAGGGTGCTGCTTTTCCACCCCACCCTGTGGCAGCTGATTTCCTTGACATTTTGCTATTCAGACATTTCCCATTTACATGTTTAAAGGAATTTTCATTGACCTTAATTAAACTCCTAAACTTTTCAGATAATACGTAATACTTTTCTCGGCAACTACTTATAAATTCATAACAGCTGTTGGGGAAGAGCTTCTTCAGCCCCACATAAGTGGTGGGCTTATGTGTATATAGTATATATTTGTTGTCTACACTTAGCAATAGTTCACATTAGATACATTTCTCTAGATATCCAGGAAAACATTTGTCAGCCCCAAGCTTTGCCCCCAGTTTCCATTCTTCATATGGAAACTGGAACTGAGTCCATCAGGTCACCTGACTTTGGAGACCTGTTTTCTAGGTGGCTTCATAAGGACCAGACACAACAGAGAGGACGGGGCTTCTCTGTGCCTCTGCTGAGTTCATGCGTTTTGCTGGCTCTGGCCCGGGGCCTTTCGTACAATGCAAAATGGTGACTTGGGGGTTTTAGTGCTTGGTCTGGGTGCTAGGAGCCTTTGATCTTTGTTATTTGAAAGACTGGAAAGCGTGTGCCTTTCGGATGCAGTTTTCTGCTGCTCCCACCCCACTCACCCACAGTTTTATAATTTTACTCTTTCAGTCATAACAAGAATTAATCTTTCTTGAGTGCTGGGTATTATGCTTGGCCTTTACTTACATCGTTCTTAATTCTTGCCACAGCCCTGCAGGTGTTATCATCTCCATTTTACAAACAAGGAAGTTGAGACTCGAGGGTCAAGAGCCCAAAGTCGACCATCTGGAACATGGTAGAGCTGGCCAGTATGTTTAACTCCAAAGCTGATCGCTTCCTACCGTGCAGGAGCCACATCTTGGCATGGGGTTACCTTCTGAAGCCATCCCCCAGGGCAAGCACCATGGAGAGTACACCTTCCCTCAAAACCCCTCAGGCATTGCCCTGTTGGATACCAGCCCATGCCTCAGTAGGCGCCGCTGGCATTGGACAGCTCTGTGTTCCTGCCGTGGAATAGAGGTGAGGGCTGGGTGTATGTCTGGATGTGATGGCATGTGAGGCAGGTGCTCACTCGAGCCAGTAAATGCCTGCTGCTGAAACTAAGTGCAAAAGGGCAGCGGGCTCCCCACTCTACCTCGCTGTACTCTGGGCGGCAGTCAGTGAGTGCAAGGGGCACGTGTAGTGGGACACACGGCCTCTCACTGCCTGTGAGTGCTTCCGTACCTTCAACTGATCACCTCCCTACCTTCTTCCCTCTCTTTGCTTTGGGGTCAGGGAATGGGGTAAATGCCACCACGTGCCAGTCACTGGATGCCCACGGCCATGGGTCAGTTCCCTGCTGTGTCAGTTTTTGCAAGGCAGCTAATTCCCAACTTTATTTTTATATTAAAACAAACATGGATCTATTGTGCCATAGAACAAATATGCCATGTAGAACTTGGGACTATAAAAAAAATTCTGTGTTTCTAGCAGATAGTTTCAGGTACCATCCTGTGTTTATTCTTCTCTGCTGCTAAGGACAGAAGCACATTGTGCTGATTCTCGGGACTTCGGGGCACTTGTTTGTGCTGGGCCCTCAGCATGAGCCCTGAGGAGCGCACAGTGTCCTGGATGGCTTCAGATCCAGTGCAAAATGCAGGTTTTCTGTGGGTCCTCAACTGTGGAACTCAGAACGTTCCCTGAGAGACCTCAGGGAGGAGAGAGAAGGAACCCAGAGGGGGAAGTTGTTCTTTTCTTTTCTGATACCCAACTTCTGATCCTTCCATCCTGCCCGCCCCTGTGAGCTCCCTGCCGCAGCCCTGCTTGCCCATCGTGCATGACTATAGGCCCAGCTCCTTGAACAGCTTGGCACATAGTAGGCCCTCTATGTAGGTTGTTTGAAGAATTCATAGTACCTCATAGTAGGTTGTTTGAAGAATTCATTCCAGGTGATGTATTTGAGTTTAAAATTGAGACATTTGATGTTTGCTTTTGAAGTTTTTTTTTTATTCTAATACTATAGGCTAAAGACAAACTTAGAAAATACAGAATAATATACAGAAAAATTAGAAAGAGGAAAAACAATTGGAAAAAAATCTTGAGTACAGAGTACACTTCTTGTTGCTGTTTTAAGACTTATAAACATGAGACTGCTTCTCCTTCTTGGACCTTACTTTTCTTTTTCTTTTTTTTTTCCCCTTCTTTCACCTCCCCCCTCCTGCCCCCCACTCCGGTTCAAGCCGTTGTTTCTCAGTCTACTCGGGTAGGACACAGCTCCCTGGCCCATGCTAGTGTTATGAGCCTTGCACTACCCTGGCTGAGGTAGTCGGTCGCTGGTCATCTGTCGGCCGCTCACAGCGGCTCAGGGCAGCTCTCGCCGGCTGCCCGCCACTCACGATGGCTGCTGGCCACTCACACTGGCCACCGGCCACTCCTGGCAGCACACAGTAGCCCATGGCAGCCCACGGCAGCTCACGCTGACCTCCAGCTACTCACGGCAGCCCAGCTCCAGGGAGAGCTGTTGTTCACAGGCTTAGCTGTGGAGGGCGCAGCTCGCTGGCCCAGGAGGGAATCAAACCTGTGACCTGGGCATTAGGAGCGCGACGCTCCAACCACCTGAGCCACCGGGCCGGCCCTATTTTTCTTTTGTAATTAGAAGGCAGCTTCATGACAAAAAGAGATAAAGGCCATTCAGAGACAGCTTTCCTTATCACAGGCAGAGCTGAGCTCCTAGACGCTCATGGGTGGCCCTGCTTTCTTCTGGAGGTGGGGTTCTTTAGTCCTCCTGGTGGGCTTGGGTCCCACAGTGGCTGCTGCTCGCCCACACCTAATAGTCTCTGCAGAGTTTTCATTCCTGAGGAAAAGAGGGGACACCCCCTTTCTTCGCTCTAGGAGCAGAAGTGATAGCCTTGCTGACAGTCCCCAAGCCATCTTCGTGACCACTTCCTCATTTTGCTCCAGAGTTGGGGGCAGGCCTCCGTGCCAATTTTAGCCAGTGCTGTAGGCCACTGAGCTCACACTTCAAAACTAGGCAGTGCTGGGTTTGTGTCCACTTTAACTGTGTAACAACCAAGTGGCCTTGGGCAGGTTGCTGACTCTGTTTCCTTATGTGCTAAACGGTGATGACAGTACCTACCTCTGGGGGCTATTGTGGGGAAGACTGCAGCCTGGTGGGATGGGCTTTCTTTTCCTTTTAATTTACGTTTTTTTAAAAAACTTTCCTCCATAAATCAAAGCAGTACATGATTAATTTAGAAATTTTTGTGAAGTTTAAAGAAACTAGGAACAAAACACCTCACCAAGAAGGCCATCATTCAGAGGCAACTGCTATGTATAGTTAAGGTGATATTTTAAATATTATTTCATGCCTTCGTTATTTGTTCAATATTATAGAGAAAACCTGTTTCCAAGATGCTAAAATTGCTTCATATTTGTGATTACTTACATAACATCTCATCCGCTGTTTATCTAGCCATTCTTCTATTATTGGGCAGCTAGGTGGTTGTTACTTTTGGCTATCATAAGGAAGAGCAAGGTGAATATTTGAGTGACCCATCTTTGCCTTTTGGAGACTTGACTAGAGTTGAAATTTTTGGACATAAAGCGTAAAAGTGATTAGCTCTTTCACAAAGCCTGGACCAGTGTGATCTCAAGAGATTTTGGGGGTGGTAGTATGAGGGGCTTGTCTTTGTCTCCAGATGACTGCATGAAGAACAGGCCCTTGCCATTAGGCACCTAGTTGTAGCTGGAGGATTGCTCAAGTTTGGGACAGAATATTTTGGTGTCTTCACAGCTCTTGGGCCTGGTCTTAGGCTACCTCTCCTGCTAGCTGGCTGCTGGGCCAGGCACTGCACATAGCTGGGACTGTTCTGAGTGTTACACCTCACATTTTGCTACTTTTCCCTTCTTATTTTGTAGTGCTGAGAGACTTTCACCATCCCTTTTGTCCTCGTCCTCTTGGCAGGTGGCATGTCTGTTTCCGTAGGTTCCGGGAGGAATGAGAGAGTCTCCCATCCTGTGCCCACTGCCTCAACCAGAGTCACCTGTTTCCCCATACAGAGAGTATGGGTTGGACCATACTTTAGTTAGGTGGCCATGGCTTCAGGCTGTTGCTAGGGAAGAAGGATCAAGTCAACAGTTAGAACACAGAGCTGGCAGACTCGGAAGTATGTCTCTTTCTCCCAGGTGCCCCACCTACCCAACCACTTCCATCCTCCACTTCTCCGGGCCCGGAGTCTGGCTCAGAGTAGACTGTCAGTCTTTATTGAGTGAATTGATTGGAACCTGATTTTATTAAATCTAATTGATTAGAATGCCTGTTTTTATTTTTAAATAACTAATTTTTAATTACACAACTAATTCATGAATGCCTTCTTGTGACAAAAGTGAAACTTTTCAGTTAAGGAAAAAGGATCCGTTGTATCACACCCCTTCCTAGCCGCCCATGTAGAGGAGGCCCCTGTTAATTCTTTTGAGTGTATCATTCTCAGCCCTCTCTCTGCATTGCATATATATGTATGTATCCATAAAATACATAATGCGCCATTTTATAAATGTATGACGTCATATCATATGGTTTTTACACTTTTCTGTTTTTGCCTAATATCGGCTTTAGAGATCTTACCTCGTCCCTACATACAGAGCTGCTACACCACCTGGTCACCACATGTGTTTGTCAGTGTGGACACTTCATATTGCACATTGCCCTGTCCCACTGAGGGGCTCTCCGACTGCTGTCCAGTCTCTGTGGTATCCTGTGCTGCACTGACCATCTTATTTAGTGCACAGGTATGCGTATTTCTCCCTGGTAGGTATCAAGAATCCCAGCCTTGTTTTTCCTGGAATTCAATTCCATGAGGTCTTATTGAGTCCCTTCTCTGTTGGCAGGCCCTGCCTTTTCAGGATGAGATGCATGATGGACAAGATGGGGATCCTGCCACCCTACCCCAGCATCAGCTTCTTACTATTCTGAGCTCCACCCTGTATCTCTGCCCACACCTGCCTAGTACCTCCTTGCTCTCCCTCCCCCCGCCATGTTGTCCCCTTTTTCCTGATCTCATCTACATGGCATTGTCTTTAGAAACACAGTTCAGATGTTGCCTCCTCTCTGCTGGCACCCTGAACCCCTCTCTCATGGCACTCAACATGCTGTAGCACTTTACATATCTGTCTCCCCTCCAGCAAACAAGTGATGGGTGAGGACCATGGCTTCCCACGTCCCCAGTGTAAGCATGGGGCCTGCCTCGTAGCAGGTGCTACTCGAATGTGTGTTACGTTAAACCCAGTTCAGGGAATGTGGGCAATGACGGTGGAGATGGGCCTTGAAGAATGCCCATTGTGAAAGGTGAGTGGGAGGGCACTTGGCATAGGTAAGCAAGTGGGAGCAGAGGCATGCAGTGTGCTGGGGACCCAGCCGAAAACTGAAAGCTCCAAAGAGCCCTCCACAGATGCAGAAGGCAGCTAGGCTGGAAAGGAAGTCTGGCTGAGTCCCAGCGGGAAGTGAGTACCGAGTACTGAGGGCCTTGTGTGACCTGGCTTCTGTACTAGGTAGGTGGCCTGGGAGAAACATAGGGAATGGATGGCTGTTGCAGGAGTCTAAATGAGAAATGAGGCCCAGTGAATGGGAAGAGACTGGATATGGGTGAGGTAAACTCCAGGATTTGCCAGCTTATGGCCTATAGGAACATGAAGGATGAGGAGGAAGCCAGGGCCTGTGATGTGGACCAGAGTGGGGACTGGGGCCACCACATTCACTGAGAGCCTGGCACTCACCAAGTGCTCTGCTACATACTAGACATATATATGTCTCCTCCTTAAATCTTCACAGAATCCCTTTGGCCTAGCATATACCAGCCCCATTTTATTGGTGAAGAAACGGGCTTGGAAACATGACAAAACTTGCCTAAAGGTCAGAGCTAGTGTGAAGGGCCCATTATGCCCACCTGGGAGCAGAGGATCATAAGGCAGGGATGTGCTCACGCACGGGCAATGAGCCTCAGGGCTGTGGGCGCCTTTCAGTCCACCTGGAACTGCTGCTTTGAGATCCAGGCCGGCCTGGCTTTTTTGCACAGGCTCAGCGTTCTCAGATGTGGTGTGGGCACGCTCACTGCCCCACAGTGACAGTTGTTCTGTCCCCCCACCCCCGCCCGAAGACAGAGTTGACTCCTTTGGCTTGCCTCCCAAGGATTCTTTACCCCTCCCCTCAAAAGCCCAGGGATGTCGTTAAAAACAATTAGAGTCCCAGATGTATGGAATAAAGAAGAATGAAACATCGGTATAATTCAATTAAAGTTTTATAGGATGACAAGTGTGTGAGGGCGGCTGGGAGGGGCATAAAGCTTCCTGGCAGGCCCCTTGTCATGTTTATGTTTCTCCATTGTGGCAGTGACTGGGAAGTTAATAACTACAGTTTATTTGTAAGGTCGCCATGGAGGGGCAGAGGCCTTCGGCAGGCTGTGTGGTAAGAAACCAAATCCATTTCCTTCTTCCTTGAGTGACCACCATGTGGCAGGCACTGTGCAGGGATCAGCAGTGAACAAAATAAATCCAGCCTGCCCATGGCTGGCTGTTCATTCAGCCGGTATGGGAGCCCCATAGAAAACAACCGAACACACAGGCACCCATTGGAAATTATGATAAGGTGCTGTGAGAAATGTTGTAGAGTGCTCTGAGACTCTAAGCAGATGACCTGGGCTGGCTTGGGCCAAAGGACTGAGGGAGGGTGGGAGAAGGGAGCAGGTGGGGAAGACGTACGTTTGGCCCTGGGCAACACTGATCACACTGAGTGCAGGAGCCTGGCCTAGGTGCTTGGGATTGAGAGGAGGTATGGGGGTACCGGTGCAGGCAGACACAGACAGAAAAAGCCCCGCCTCATCTCTGCATCTGGAATTGGGTCTTCGGTTGTCTGCAGGTCCCCAGGCTTCTGAAGATCCTCTTGTCCTTTTCTCAGGGGGCGCATGTCTCATTACTAAGCAGGGATCCCAGGGAAGAAAGTCTCCACGCTCCCTCCCTCCTCTCTCTCCCCAGGTACAATTGGTCTTTTGTTGAGGCCCCAATGGAATTTTTGCATAGAGTAGATCCCTCCTCTGCTCAGCCTCACAATTCCCTGGAGACAAGGCCAGGTGGGAGGAAAAGTGTCTCAAGTGCTTCCAGGACCACATTTTCTGGCACTGGTGCTCAGAAGGCTGTGAGCCCAGGAGGAGGGCTGAAGCAGCAGGCAGAGGCATATGCAGATCTCTGTCTGACCACTTCCCTTCCCCCACCGTGCATCACCCCGTCCTCTAAGTGCTGAGTGCGGCCTCGCAGGGTAACAGTAGGGGAGGTGCTTTCACCACTTTGTCTCTGGGGTCCACACTTTAGAGCCTGTCCCTAGTAATTGGGGGAAACACGCGTTAAGACAACAATGGGACACCCTGCCTAATCTATCAACCTGGGAATAATTGAAAATCCTGCAAAACCAAGTGCTAGTGAATGTCTAAGAAGAGGCCTTTTCTTGCACTGCTGGTGGGGGTTAAGCCAGCCACTTCACAGAGCAATCGGTAAGACCTAGTGAAACTGAAAATGTGTCCCCCCATATTTTCCATCCAGGTACCTAGGCTAGAAAAACTCTGTGCATGTGTACAAGTTGATGCTTACAGGAATGGTCACTGCAACAGCATTTATAGTAGCGAAAAATAGCAACCCAAGCGGCTCTCAATGTGGACATGGATAAATAAAAGGTGTCATAGTATTCTTGTCATAGAAAGTATTTCTTGTCATAGAAAGGAATACTATACAGCAGTCAAAAAAAGACAGACAGGTAGATAGATAGATAGATGGATAGATAGATAGATAGATAGATAGATAGATAGATAGATAGATAAAAATATAGATGGATCTATAAATCTAGATATCTCTCAATATGAATGGATGTCAAAAAATAATACAGAAGGAAGGAGGCATGTTGTAGTTAGACAATTGTATGGTAACATTTGTATAAACAAATATACAGGTTTGACAATTAAGTTTGGGAACTTGTTGCAACGATGTTGCTAACCTTTTTTGATATCAGCGGGAATTATTCATTATGAATTTGTACCAACAGGAAAGACAGTTAACCAAATTTACTATTTGGAAGTGCTGCAAAGGCTGCGTGAAAAAGTTAAACAACCTGAACTTTTCGCCAACAATTCATGGCTCTTGCATCATGACAATGGACCAGCTCACAGGGCACTGTCTGTGATGGAGTTTTCAGCCAGTAAACAAATAGCTGTATGGGAACTCCCTCCCTACTCACCTGATCTGACCCCCAATGACTTCTTTCTTTGCCCAAAGATAAAGGAAATATTGAAAGGAAGCCATTTTGATGACATTTAGGACATCAAGGGTAATATGACAACAGCTCTGATGGCCATTCCAGAAAAAAGAATTCCAAAACTGCTTTGAAGGGTGGACTAGGCGCTGGCATCAGTGCATAGTTTCCCAAAGGGAGTACTTCGAAGGTGACCATAGTGATATTCAGCATGAGGTATGTAGCACTTTTTCTAGGATGAGTTTGCAAACTTAATTGTCAGACCTTCGTATACTATTTATGGACACATACATGGGAGTAATATATAATATAGGAGGACACATAAAGAATTCATGAAGGCAATTGCTACAGAGGAATCAGGGAGAGGAATAGGACTAGGGGTCTTCATCTCAACAAAAAGACTTGAAGTACAAGTGACAAAATCTTGGTCGTCAATTCCAGATGGTGGGAACACAGATAGTTAAATCATTTCATTCCCTATACCTTTCTGAATACTTTTCATTCCTCTAAAAAGTAAGTGGGTGTGAGTTGAGTCCCCAAGGCTCATCTGCCATTTTTTTCTTACAGCTCCAGAGGCAGTGCCAGGGGAGTTGACGTTAAAGCAGCAGGGGAGGTACTGGCAGACCCCAAGGACCCATGCTGCTCTCTCCTTATACAGAGTCCCAAGTTTGGCTTTTAATGCGAGATGCGATTAATGCATTAGGTAGAACATGTCTTATCTGTACCTAGCTCAAAGAAGAGGGAGAAATAAGAGCAGCCAAATTAA
Organism: Rhinolophus hipposideros; assembly: GCF_964194185.1. Classification (NCBI taxonomy): domain Eukaryota; kingdom Metazoa; phylum Chordata; class Mammalia; order Chiroptera; family Rhinolophidae; genus Rhinolophus; species Rhinolophus hipposideros. The sequence goes on from NC_138063.1 coordinate 58,611,760, forward strand.
AACCTTATTAAACAAAATTGGTCAGGTCTGATGCAGCCAAACCTGGACTGATCTTTAAAAGCTTATTTCATCTTAACCCCTCCAGTCTGAACCTTTTTGAATTGAAGTAACTGATCCCGCTGTAAACTTATTAGTGTCAAACCTTGTGTGTTTCTTTCCCTCTCTGCTTTATGTTTTATTAAGTACAGTGAAGTTTCAAGGCCCTGACCCTCTCCTTTGGCACAGCCGGGAGCTCCCAGGCTCATTAATGGAATGACAGTGGATAATAGAGGTCCAATCTCATTACAGCCAGTACCATTGTTACAAAAATCTCTCCACATCAGAAAGACTGCAAGGCACTTGATTTTGCCCACTTCTTTAAAGCATCTGCTGATTCTCTAGAATGCCAGGAGGACCCCAAACACTGCTGTTCTGTTAGTTTGTGTGATGGTGTTGGGCCAATTTCTTACTCTACAGAAGGAATGTTGCCCATGACCTCCCTGTGTGCAAGTGAAATCCACAGTGGTGATTGTGTATCCTTCTGGGCTTCTGTTGTGGAGTAGACGTTTTTTATGGTGTGATAGTGTAATAGAGTATGGCCTCTCGTGACAGTCAGGTCTGGGTACACAGCCTCAATTTCCTTCTCTGTAAACTGAGATCACGGCTAGCCACCTCAGAGGTTGTTAGGAGAATTATACGGACTAAGGTCTGTAAAGCTTCCTCATAGGGCAGGTATCCGACAGATGCGGAGGTTGTGGTTTCTTTACCATTGTGCGGGTCACATGGTGACATGATGAAGTCCATTGGAACAGTTGCTGGGTGCTCTCTATTCCAAGGTGCTGTGGAGAGGAGAGTTGAACACTTGGTGATTCCTACCTCGAGTCATCACTTCCATTGGAGGTTTTCAGTAGCCTCAGAAAGAGAAGCCAGGTCCTTCTAGGCATAGTAGCTTACAGAATCCTCAGAATGGTAAAAAGTTAAGTTGCAGACACTCAGAAGACTGCAGAGAGTATCTTACCACTCCAGGCCTGAGAGCAGACAGAAGGGGTTCACTTGCTCTCTCATCTCAATCAGCAAACGTTTACCAAGCGTCCTGCGTTGGGATACTGTGCTACCCAAAGAAAGACACCAGGGAAATCAGGTCTGAAACCATCCACTGGGCTCAGCCAGCAGGAGGCTGTTGCTGACCTTGGCCAGCGCAGCTGCAGCAGCTGAGGGCAGGAGGAGACAGGGCTGGGCTGCCCCTGCGTCTGCCAGCCTGGGTCTCGCAGCAGGCCTGACTTTTCTGGTTTAATACCACATCTAAGAAGGGCTCCTCTCACAGTGGCTGGTTAGGGATCTTCTTCTCCTTCTCCAGAGCCATCTTTCTGGGTTCATGCCATGGGGGTCCTCTACGTTGTCAGTTATGTAGACCCTGCAGCCCCTGGCAGGGCAGAGCCGTTCTGAGCCCCGGCTCTAGCCAGCCCATGGCAGGGTTTCTGCTCCGTTGGTCAGGAGACAGGGCCATGGAATGTCAGGCCTGCCTTGTGTCCCGGGGTTTACTGTCCCAAGTCTCAGCCTATGTGCTTTGTGACCTTGGAGACACCGAAAACCTCTGCTTCTTCATCCATAAAATTGTAAAAATATTGACCTGCCTTGTAGGGTTTTTATGGAGAATAACTGACCCAGATGACGGTAAAGCTTCTTTGTTAATCAGAAAGGACCAAACTGCTTAGCAAGCACGCACTTGGGTTTTAAAAATTGTTTGCTTCCTGGATGTATTCCTTCCTCCCTCCATCCCTCCCTCCCTGGGTCTGTTCCTCCCTTCCCCAGAAGTGCTTGGTGCCAGAGAGTTTGCGAGGACAGGAAAGAGAGAGAGCCATGGCCTGTGGGGAGCCACACTCAGGGACAGCCTGGTGGTCCCTTCCTGTCCCACTCAGATGGCGTCCAGCGGTAGTGCCCCTCCTGCTCTGCCACCCAGCTTTCTTTGTCGCCATTCTAACTGCACCCTGCCAGAGAAATCTGGGGCCTTGGTGAGCCTCAATCCTGCTTTTCTCCTCTGTTTGGAAGGTTCCTTCCCTAGGAGTTGTCTGGAACTTCTCACTGCCCAGCCAGTCTCAGGCCAGTCCTGCCCCCACAGCGAGGGTATGTATCTCCATGGACCTTTGTGGAGGTACAGATCCCAGACCTGGTTGGAACTCTCCAGTGTTGCACCCATCCATGACTCCATTCATCTATTCCACAATTGTATGTTGAGGTGTCCTGTTTCTCAGGCAGTGTGCGGGAGACTGAAGATAAAAGTGGGGGAAAATAAAATAAAACAAAGTCCTGATCATCATAGAAGTTACATTCCAGTGTGGATAGTCAGTAAACAAATAGAGGTCAGGTGGTAGTTAGGAGTATGAAGAAAAATAAAACATGGAAAAAAGAGAGAGAGGGATGGGGATCCAGTGGTCCTGTGTCTTCCTGGGGTTTCAGGTGGACTCGGATAAACAGACACGAAGGAAATGAGGAAAAGAGGAGTAGGGATATCTGGGGGACAGCATCCTCACTGGAGGCACTGGCAAATCAGAAGGCCCCGAGGTAGAAGCACGGTCGGCATGTGTAGAGAGCAAGAAGGCTCATGTGACTGAAATGATACAAGCAGCGGAGGGGACAGCAAATAAAGTCAGAGGCATAACGGGCCGATCCTAGGGCCTTGTGGTCATAGTAAGGCCGCTAACTTTTTCAGAGTAAGGTGGGAAGCCAGAGGATAGTTTGCAGGCAAAACTCCAGTGTCATGTCGTCTTATGTTTAAGTTACACTATGGAGAATGGACTAAGGGGAGAAGGGCAATAAAGCCATGTGGGCCTGGAAACAGGGTGGGCAATGGATGCAGTGGGAAGGGCTCAGGTCTGTTTTGAAGGTAAAACATACTACATCACCTGATGACTGGGTGTGGGTATAAGAGAGATAGGAAAACCAAGATGGAACCACGTTTCTCCCCTGAGCATCTGGAAATGTGGAGCTGCCATTTCTGAGAAGGACATGATGAAAGGAGTTAGGTCTTAGACGTGGTAAGCTGGAGATGCCACCAGGCATCTAGGTGGAAACGCCAGGAGGCAGTCAGGTGTGTGTCTTCTCCCAACTCCCGACCTCTACCTCTCCCAGAACTTGGGAGTCTAGGCCCATCGGCTGCGCCTTTCCTCGCGCTGTCTCTCAGACATCTCCCGTTCACAGAACTCTCAGCTGACTCCCCTCCCCCCAGCCAGCCTCACTGCACACAAGCCACATTCTTTCCCTCCTCAGGGTCTCAGGCCCACTCTGCTTCCCCCCCCCCCCCCCCCGCTGCCTAGAGTCCCTGTGACTGGTTCCTTCTCATCCAGCTGGTCAGCTTCAGTGCCCCCTCCTCAGGGAAGCCCTCTCTGACCACCCAGGAAGAATGAGATCCCCCAGTTATTCTCTCATAGCACCTCCCCCATGGTTTTGTAATTCTGTGTTTATTAGTTGATGATTTCATTAATGTCTATCCTCCCCATCACCACCAACTCATAGGACCCAAACTATGTCCATTCTGCTCATTCCTGTATCATTTCAGTACATGAGAGCACTTAATAAGTATGTGTCGAGGAAATGCGTATACAGTATCTCAGCCACTTGACATGGATATTAGTAAATATTTGGTGAGTGAGTTGTTGAAGAGATGGCTAGAAAATAAATGGCTGAAAGGAAAGCCTCTTTTTCCCATTCTTAAGTTGGTAAAACTATCTACTTTTCTGTATTTTTGATGTCCTAGATGGCATTTTATATTCTTGAAACGTATCTTGGGATGGGGCTGGGATGTGGGCCTGCCAGTGGCTCGTGTGGCGCTGCTGTCTGCACGCGCCGTGCGCGCCTTCAGTAGTGCCGCGCTGCTCCCACCCTGTCTTTATCTGTCTCACAATTTCCTGTCTAGGCCCTTAAAATCTTGATTTGCACAGTTATTTGTCTTGCTGCTCTTCACGGTGCCCTCTTAAGGCATTCTTTATTATTTCAGCCCTAAGAACATGAGCCCCGTTGAAAAGAGAACATGCTTTGAATAAAACCTGCTTGGTGGTCAGCTTGATGGGTGGGGGTGGGGCTGTCAGGGAGTACAAAGCTCTGGCCGTCCTCTCTCACACAGGAAGGCTCATAAACACAAAGGTCTCTCAGACCCAGCAGGTCTGGAATCTCAGCTCTGTGCTCTGACAGGTGTGTTTTTGCCATGAGAAGCACTTCTCTTCCAGAATCGGGTGCAGTCATTCTCTTAAGATGTGCTGGGTATGTCGGCAGCCTTCTGTGCTTGGCACTGAGGATGTAGCAGTAGGTAGACCATGGCCCCTGTCTTCAGGATTTAGAAGGGGAGATAATGCAAACTTGATAGGCAAAAATTAAGCAATCTGGCACTGCCAAATACTGGAGAAGATGTGTATCCACAGGTGTCTCTGGCCCTGCCAATGGAAGGGACATTGATACTCCATTGATGTAGTAGAGGTGGGCACTCACTCACCCTGCCACCTAGCAGTTCAGGCCACGGCCTCTGTCCTCCGGAACCCCTCCTGGCACTGTGCACCAGGCAGAGTTCTCATGTGAGAAGGAATTCACTGTAGCATTTTTTCAGTACAAAACTGGAAGCGGCCTAAGTGAGCATGTGCGGGAGAGTGGATCGTGGTCTGCGTGCACCGTGTGGTATGCAGCATTAGCGCGGAAGGGGCCACGAGTGCTGGCAACTTGCACAGCAAGGCAAAGTTCAACAGCTCATAAAACAAAGCACATTGTTGGTTAGGCATATGTGCTAACTAAAGTGTCCTAACCCGTCAGCCTCCATACAACCATGTTTATATAAAGTAAACCTTCTTAGTTTATATAAAACTAAAGGGGATGCGACACACCAAGTCCAAGAGAGCAGCTACCTGCAGCTGTGGCGGGCGGAGAGCAAGGTGGGGCAGGAGCACATGGGGAGACAGAGTTCGTAGTAGTGTTGAGTCTCGGGTGGATCATGGGCTGTGGATGGCCATTTAAATCAGTAAGTACGTGGAAGTGGGGCTGACAGGGCTGTCAGCCAGCAATGACAAGTCAGGCTTGGCGTCACAGAGGACAGTAAGCAGCTCTGTGAGGAGGGAGCAGGGAAGGAAGCCCTTCCAGGACTTACCTGGAGAGCTGGGGTTTTAGAGATGAACAGGAATGTGCCAGGTGGAAGGAGTCTCGGGAAGGAGCTGCATGGGCCCAGAGACGTACAGAAGCACAGTGTGGGTGTGTGATGAGCTTGGCTGTGGTTAAAGGGTTGGGAGAACGTGGGGCAGGAAAAGCTGTAAGGTGGGCCTGGTGGTGGGAAGCCCCAGTGAAAGCAGAGGAGCTCAACAAGCTGAGGGAGTGCTGGGAGCCGAGCAGCCTCCATCCAGCCAGGGCAGCAGCATCCAGCGGGAAGGCCTGGTTCCCCATAGAAGTTCAGTTAATCAAAGCACCTTCCTGTTCACAACAGCTACCCGCAAAGGTGTGAAAGTCATGATGGAGAAGATAGGAGCCCATGTCCACATTGGTACTAAACTGCATCATCAGGCCTGTGTTTTAGAAAGTTGGCCCAGAGGAAGGTGGGCAGGGTGAGGGCCAGAGGACAGCTCACTGGGCTGCTGCGGGCCTCAGGGGAAGAGTTGTGATTCGGGTCCTACCTCACTGGGCAGATACTTACAGTAAGATAATACTCTCCAGTTACTCTGAGATGCATTCCTGAAAATCTTAGTTTCCCATTACCCTTACAGACCAGAGATGTTTTATGTTTCTCTTTGATTGATCTTGGCTGTGGCTTTTGACACTGTGCTTCTCACTTTCTCTGCCCCCTGACCTCTTGGTTAGGTAGTTAATGATCTTTAAACAAACACTTGAATATTATGGCTTTCCAGGAAGGGACCTGGGCTTGGTGTCAGCACAGCATTTCCCTTTATCCAGGGAGAAAATGAGTGTTCCACACACCCCACTTTGTAGAAGGGGATGTTTGCAACCTAAAGGTCAAAATTGCCTAACAATTTTTGATGGCAGGTTTTCTGAAATATATTACACATTTCTCTGCAGAAATCCATAAACATGATTTCATCTCACCTCCGAGACAGTGGATCTTAGTAGGAACATTCATTCATTTCGTGAACATTTGTTAGAGCCTGTGCAATGTCTGTTCCTGATTTATAAACTGTGGATACAGAAATCTGCCCAGTGTGGAGCCAGTGTGATGGTTTAGAGGCAGAGATAAGATCAGGTTTCTCCTTTGCCTGAACTCCTGGGTAACTTATCCCTCGCCCTCCCTCCCTTCTCTACCCTCCCTGCTGCAGCCCTCCCTTCTCTTTGTTTATTTCTCAAACTCACCAAGCCTGTTCCAGTCTCAGGGCCTTTGCACTTATCTGTTCCCGCATTTAGAACTTTTTCTGGCCATTTGCACAGCTTCTTCCTATGATAGGTCTTAGTTCAGACGTCACCTCTAAGAGGCCTTTCCTAACTTACTGATCTAAAAAATCCAGACCGTCACCCAATCCCAGGCCTTCTCTATAGCATGCTATACAAAATAAACATAATATATAATTATATTAGTTACATATATTTAAACATAATTTTATATTTTATTTGTAATAATATAAATTTAATTAATATGACAAATAATATATTTGTAATTTTTTTGTTTTGTTTTTTTCTGTATATTAAGCTCTTTAGAAACAGACCTCACTCTATTCCTACCCCTACAACAGTGCCTGGCACATAGTAGGCTCCCAGGGACTATGTGTCGATGAATGAAGAGCCTGCAGGCCAGCAGGCAGGCGGGTACAGACTAGGCAGTGATAGCATAGCAGGCTGAGCATGAGTCAGAGGGGCTGGCATGGCGCCATGGATAGATGGACAGAGCCTGCCAACTGAGGTCTGAGCAGACTTCCCAGAGCAGTGGCATTTGGCCGGGGCTTTCAAAGACAGATGATCATAACTTGGCAGGCTGAGGAACTGGGGGGCCATTCAGCGTGGAGTGGTAAGCCGGTATAGAGAGCTGAGGCAAGGCAGTGTGGAAAAGGAGCCTGGTGTGGACCAGGGTCTAGAAAGTTGGGGGCAACTAAGGTAATACAGGGTCTGGCTGCTGTGACCACTGCCCACATCCTGGACTAGGACACCCTGCGGGCCTGGGCCTCACGTCTGCGGGGTGGAGCCTGCTCCGTGTAGGGGCATCTGCCTGGCTCCAGAGCTCCCGTCAGCTGGCACGCCAGTTGAGTGTTGGCGGCACTGGGACCGGGATTTCTCCAGCTGGGGCCCCTCCCCCAGCCTTAAGGGTACAGTAGCCCCCCCCCCCCCCCCCCCCCCCCCCCGCCTAAGGGCTCGTGAGTTTCATGAGCTTTGTCTCTTGCTTCTGACCAGGTGGTGAAGAAGGTCAAGTCCATGCAGATGTTCCACATGCCTGTCACCACAGCCATGCAGGGAGACCGGCTAGGCCTCTGTGTCACCCAGTTTGACCCCAAGCTGCTAGAACGCGGCTTGGTGTGCGCGCCTGAGTCCCTGCACATCATCTACGCGGCCCTCATCTCCGTGGAGAAGATCCCATATTTCCGAGGCCCCCTGCAGACCAAAGCCAAGTTCCACGTCACGGTGGGCCACGAGACGGTCATGGGCCGCTTGATGTTCTTCAGCCCTGCCCCTGACAGCTTTGACCACGAGCCTGTGCTGGATGCCTTTGACTTCTCCCGAGAATACCTGTTCCAGGAGCAGTACCTCTGCAAGGATCTGGCACCGGCAGCCACAGGCAGCGGCCAGGCCAACGAGAGAGCAGGCCCGGCCGCAGGTGACCGCTACCCCCGGCAGCAGTGGGCCCTCGTGGAGTTTGAGAAGCCTGTCACGTGCCCTCAGCTGTGCCTGGTGATTGGCTCCAGGCTGGATGCAGACATTCACGCCAATATGTGCCGGCTGGCCTTCCACGGCGTCCTGCTGCACGGGCTGCAGGACAAGAACTATGCGGACAGCCTCTTGCCCAGGCTGAGAGTGTACAAGCCGAAGCACAAGCAAGGCCTTGTGGAGCGGGTAAGTAACCCCGCTCTGCCCGTCACTGCTCTTTCAAGCTTGGCTGGCCGGGGTGTACAGTTTGGCATCTGAGATGAGAGCCACGGAGGCCTCAGAGACCTTCTAGTCCCAACTTCTGTAGTTTTTAGACAAGGAAACTGAGGCCTATAGTGGTCGAGTAGCCCAAGTTGTCTTAACCTGTCAGTCATCCTGCTGGGGCCTAAACTTAGGCGGGAGCCTACTGTACCCACAGCAGCCCAGCTGCCCCTTGCCCTCCTCTTACTTAGGTTGCAGAGGTACCTGCGTAGGGTAGAGCAAGCCTGGCCTGTCACACAAGCCACTCTCAGACAGTAGCATTTCACCTGGGCCAGCAGCCAACAGTGTCAGTGCCCTCCCTGAGCTTCGGATGGGAGGCTGCCCTGATGCTAGGCCCTGGCTCTCGTGGGGGGGCTGAGCCTCCATCAGGCAGGGTGGCTCCTGTACCTTCCCCCAGCTGGTCTTGTCAAGGGAGGCAGCATGGCTGGTCATATGGGCCAAGTCTGTTATCAGCCTGTGGGGTGGGGGAGTAGGAGCTAACGGTGGCAGGGGGTGCCGGAGAGCAAGAGGTAGGAAGGTGACACAGGGCAGGGTCCACGCTGCTAGCTTTCAGGGCTGTCTGACATCACTGGAGGGGGATCTGAAGCGTGCGGGTGAGCCAGTCTAGTGTGTAGGCCAGTCATTGGGATAGACACATGTGGTAGCCTGAGAGCGGCCACACAAGTTCCCAAACTCCTGGAAACCCCGTCTCCCATTGGGTGGGGTCGGGCTGGGCTTGCGGTGAGGGTGGGCCCATCCACCCCAGCACCTGTCCCTGCAGGTCCTCGCATAGATGTGCAGATCTCACTGTGCCTGTGGCCGGCTGCCGGACTGAGGGCCCGTGTGGATGGGCTGAGACTGGGTGTTAGCTCACCGAGCATGGCCTTGCTGAGACTCCAGTGTTGGGGAGCGCAGACTCCTATTGGGGTGTGTGCTGAGGCTCTCAGCAGGCCCTGAAGTTTTGTTCCTCGGACAATGGGACAAGGTCCCCCGTTGCTCTAGCCCTCCCCGAGTCAGTGCAGCTCCAGTGCAGTGTCAGATCTGTCCCAAGCAGGTGCTCAGGGGACGGTGCCTAGGGCCTTGGCCATCAGACAGTGTTGTGATTTTCATCACCCACCACCCTTCCTGTCTCCCTCCCAGGTGTTTTCCTCTGGGGCTCTCTGTCATTGCAGACCCTTCCCCTCCCCGCCTCCTCCTCACCTATGTCTCATCCTCTACTACCCCTATAGCTAAGCCGCCCTCTGGTGGGGAAGAGAGAAGCAGCCCCTTTCTTACTCACTCTCAGGCCCCGGATCCAGGATCCCCAGCTCTATAAGCACAGCCCTCCAGCTCAGCCAGGCAGAGCTTGGTCATCCTGCATTTCCGCTGTGTCAGTCATGGAGCTGGGTCTCCATCCCTTCTCTGCTGTTCTCTGCGCAGGGGACTGTCTTCTGTGAACGTTGGTTTTCTCATCTGCAGAGCCGTGGCATATGCCTAAGGTCCTGGGCTCACTGGGAAGTGTGAAGAGCCGACCATGGTAGCCTGTCCAAGGGCTCCATCAGCCCTAGGCCAGCCCCCAGATGCTGGTTAAAAATGAAGGTGATACAGCATGCGCCACTCTTTTGTTTAGCTGGATTTATTAGCAGCATTATGAAGCATAATTATTCTATGGTGGCATAGATACCATGGAGTAGTGCCCCACTTGGTGTTCACAAATCTAATTGTCCCCACTCAGGCCTGTCAGTGGTGGGGCAGCAGTCCTCCTTCAAGGATGGGAGCATGGGGAGCAGGTAAGTTTTTGAGGAGCAAGTAAATGCACTGCTGAAATTACTCAAGCTACTCAAGGAGTTTCCTTGGTGGGAGACTTTCCTTCCTGGTAGGGTTGATAAGGCTGTGAATTTGGGGATCAGAGGCACAGGGCTCAAACCCCGGCTATTCCGTGTAGCACTGCATACCTTGGACAGCTGTTTTATCAGCATCCTCATTCGTTCAGGGGCAAATTGTTAACCTCACAGGGTTAACAAAGGAGTCACCATAGCATAGGGCGTCATATGTACAAGTGAACTCTAGCACAGGTGCAGCAGGAAGGCTGGGCTGGTTGTAAGGGGCGGCCCTGTTTGCTTTAAGCAGGGCCCAGAGTGCCCAGAAATTTTCAGATTGTTTGGTTAGCTGTGTTCTGGGCTGTGTGGCATACTGGTCAGCTGTACATGCCTAGGACCCTGGCAGGCATGGGCTTTAGGTCTATCCTTGCTGCCTTCTAGTTTGGAAATAGGGCAGTCATGAGACTTGCCTGCGCCTAGAGACTGTCACAGTGCTACCCTGTGGGGTGAGATATAGGCAAGATTGGGGACTATATATATACAAGGGCCCGAGATCAGTGCTTGGCTCCTAACTCTGTGCTTGCTGTTTTTATGATTATTAATTTTCAAACTGTTAGTGTCAGAAAAATAAATCCTGGAGCCTGCGGCCAGAATGGTATTTCAGTCCTTTCGCCAGGACTTCATTATCCCTCTCCAAAGCACAGGGACCAGCTCCTCTAACCCCTGAGGTCAGGAGACATCCTGAGCTGGTGCAAGTGGCATGTGGCTTAACTCACTGGTGTCACCTAGAGCGACTATGGCCAATGGGCCACATTCAAGCAACTGGCCTTGCCCCATTTCTAATCATCTTACAAGCTAGTTTTCTCTGGACTGTCTTTCTGAACTGCTACAATCAAACACAACATAATTAGCTCACCATTGGAAATGGCTTTCCTTGCCCAGCAACAAATGTGTCACTTAAAAACTGACTATGGTTGCAGCCTCATTCTCATTGTGTGTGTGTGTGTGTGTGTGTGTGTGTGTGTGTGTGTGTGTGTGAAGAAATTCCGCTATGATGAGATATACTGAAATTTTCTCATTTTTCTGACCATTGTTTTCCTGTTAGCTGGGAATATTGTGATATTAATATATGCTGTATTTTGTCAGCAGAGCCAATAATAAATACAACACTTTGCTATGTAATTCTATAAAATAACATCCACACCTTACTGAGCCTTAGAAGTGTGACATTAGAAGTCTAATTTTTCTGTTTTGAATACACACTAGTGGATATGCACTGTTAATACAAGTAAATAACCAAAACATGTGGTTAGATACGAATCGGTGGAGCTCTCCCTGCATCACTACAATTTGTTGTGCGCCCAGCACCTCCTAGGTCTCTGTTGCAACTGCTCACCTCTGCTGCTGTGGACAAGATGGAAATGAGTGGGCATGGCTGAGTGCCAGGAAAGTGTATTTATGGACACTTAAATCTGAATTTCTTACAGTTTTCAAACAACATGAAATAGTCTTCTTTTGCTGTTTTTCAACCCTTTGGAAAATATAAAAAAACATTCTTAGCTCAAAAGACACACAAAAACAGAGAGTAGGCAGAATTTTGCCCTCTAGCTATAGTTTGTCAACCCCCAATCTAAATGGAGTGCACATCCTCCAAGGAAAAATCTAATGTCATCTACAACCAGAAGTCCTCTGCTCTCTGCATTCCCTAGGAGTCAAGTCCTGGGGTGGGTCTCAGGTTAACAGAGCCAATCTGGAGGTCTCACCCCAGGGGGGAGAGGGGAAATAAAGTTGTTCTAAAGGGCTGTCTTTCTGGGGAGAGGACATGGGGAAGGGAGTTAGAGCATATGGTGGTGAGGGAAAACATTAGTATCCCATGTTCAAGTAAAAAAATATAGAAATGTGTATAAGATTATCAACACAGAGAAAGGGAAAGAAACTATGAGTGGAATGGAAAAGTATAGTAGAACTTCCACATTCACTAAGGAAAAACTAGAACAAATTTGATTAGACCAGGAAAAATGAGGAAAACAAGAATGTTGTTCATAAATAATAATAAAAACAGAACAAAATTAAGTATCGGTCATACTAAATATGAATAGCTGAGTTGTCCTATTTAAATACAGAGACTGATAGATTGGATAAAAACACAAAATCTGGTTATATGCTGTTTGTAAGAAACACACTTAACGTGATAAACAAAGGTTAAGAATAGAAAGATGGATAAAAAGATGTCAGGTGACTATAAACAAAAAGAAAGCATTAGTGGTAATATTAATTTCAGACAAGCTGGAATTTAAGATTAAGAATACTAACCAAGGGGAAGGTCCAAGATGGAGGATAGGTAAACACTATTCCTGCTGCCTCCTAGGATCACATCAAAATTACAACTAAATTAAAGAGTAATCAACCTCAAGAATCATCTGAAGACTAGTTGAACAGAACCCCTATAAAGATATAAAGAAGAGGTCACATCAAGACTGGCAAGAGGGGTGGAGATGCAAAACGGGCTGACCCCAAATCCGCATGTAGTGGTTGAGCACTGGGAGGGATACCTTGGTGGTGGAGGTCCCTCGTGAAGAGGGACGGGTCCCATGCCAGCCCCACACCGGGCTCCCAGCCCAGGGGTCCAGTGCGGGGAAGAGGAGTCCCTACCACATCTGGCAGTGAAAATCAGGGAGTACTCTGTCAGTCTGTCCCAGTGAGATGGAGGGTGGCTAGAAGTCCACACATCCTCTTAAAGGGCCTGCACACACACTCACTCGCTTGCAAACACCCACCTGGGCTCTGGTGTGGAGGGGTGGCAGCTTGAGAGGTGCCAGAGACATACGGGGAATGACTGAGTTGTGTGGGTCTGTCTGGGGCGAGGGCTGCAGGGACAGCTGCCATTGTGCCTGTGTGGAGCCTGCCTCCCATGTAGCCTACAGGAGGGCACCATCTTTTCTGTATTGATCTCTTCCCCAAAGAGCCAAATCTGAGACCACATCAGTCTGGTAAAATCTGTGCATGCACACCACGTTAGTGATCACCCGGATCCCCGCACTCCCCAGCTAGTGCTATGTCACCAGGAACATTCTCGGCTCCTGGGTGGCCAGCCCAGTCCCACAAGCTGCAGAAGGCTTTTGTAGCACCAGACAGCCCATGGCCACCTAGGGAACTTTTGGTGGCAAGCAGTCATCCACAACTTGTGCTATATCGTCTCTTGGGCAGCTCACAAGGCAGGTGGTGGCTGGCCATGATGTTCTCAGAGCGTTTTGCAAAGTGCTCACAGGCCCGGCACTGGTTCAAGAACTGAATCTGCATTAACTTTGTAAAAACCACAGCCCACACCCTGTGACTCCCTAGAGAACCCCCCTCTGCCCAGCTAGTGCTCCATCACTTGGGACACTCTCAACACCAGGTCGAACAGCCTGGCCTGTGTATCTAAGGAGGATCTTTCAACAGTTGAGCCTTACAGGCAGGTGGCAACAGGCCTAGGGGGCCCTGGGCCTTTTGCTAAGCTACCCCAGGCTCAGTACTGTTGGCAGCCAACCTTGGTTCACAGTGAGTCCCCACACACACAACTCCAGGTCCAGCATAGGCAGCAACCAATCGCATATAGCTTTGTAACTCCTATCTGGTAGCCCCGGGCCAGTCATAGGCAAGGCTGAAATTGGCCTTCATGGGAGCACCTCCCAAGAGGTGCCAGAAACAGCATACACAGAGACCAGCATCAGACCACACCAGAGCACTACCTGGTTCGCCCCACAAGCAGCACCCCCAAAGGGTCTTCTCAACAAGCACAAAACCCTGCTGGAATGAATCCCCCTCTGAGGAATCAACCCCCATATGCACTGTGGGCATCGCCAGTCCTCACAGTCAGACTGGGAGTCAGTCCTACTCACTGGTGCACCAAAAGCAATCAAGGCTCAACTACAGCAGAAGAACACACTCAAGGGACACTCCTGGAACACATGCACAGGAGTTTAGGGAGACTGAGCCATTGGACCACACAGGACACATACTGCATAAGGCTACCCAGTGAATAAAACAACAGGAGAAACCTCCAGGAATAGAACTAAATGAAATGGAGGCAACCAACCTACCACAGACAGAGATTAAAACACTGGTTATAAGAATGCTTAAGGAACTTAGTGAAAACTTCAACAAAGAGGTAGTAAGCATAAAGAAGGACATAGAAATCATAAAAATGTACCAGTCAGAAATAAAGAATACAATAACTGCAATGAAGAATACAGTAGAAGGAATCAACAGCAGATTCAGTGAAGCAGAGGATCTAATTAGCAATTTAGAAGACAATATAGCAGAAAACACCGAATCAGGACAACAAAAAGATAAAAGAGAAAAAAACACACACACGAAGATAGTTTAAGGGACCTATGGGGGGACAACACCAAACATAACAACATTCACATCATAGGAGTACCAGAAGGAGATGAGAAGGAGCAAGGGATCAAGAACCTATTTGAAGAAATAATGACCGAAAACTTCCCTAACCTGTTGAAGGAAGTAAACATACAAGCACAAGAAGTACGGAGAGTCCCAAACAAAATGAACCCAAACAGGCCACATTATAATTAAAATGGCAAAGGTTAAAGACAAAGAGATTCCTAAGAGCAGCAAAAGAAAGACAACTAGTTTCTTAAAAGTGAGTTCCCATAAGACTATCAGCTTACTTCTCAACAGAAACTTTGCAGACCAGATGGGAGTAGCAGGAAATATTCAAAGTAATGGAAAAGAAGGGTCTATATCCAAGACTACCCAGCAAGGCTATCACTTAAAGTTGAAGAAGAGGTAAAGAACTTCCCAGACAAGAAAAAAGCTAAAGGAATTCATTACCACCAAGCTGGTATTATAAGAAATGTCAAAAGACTTCTTTAAGAAGGAGAAGGAGGAAAACAAAACAAAGAACAAAAGAAGATCGAAAATAGGCGTAATAAAATGGCAATACCTATGTACCTATCAATAATCACTTAAGAAGATCTATGCCTGTACTGTCTACAAGAGACCCACATTAGATCAAAACACATACATAGACTGAAAGTAAAGGAATGGAAAAAAATATTTCATGCAAATGGAAATGACAAAAAAGCTGAGGTAGCAATACTTATATCAGACAAAATAGACTTTAAAATGAAGACTATAATAAGAGACAAAGAAGGGTGTTGCATAATGATAAAGGGATCAATCCAACGAGAGAACATAACCCTAATAAACATCTATGCACTCAACATAGGATCACCTAAATATATAAAACAAATATTGACCGACATAAGACAGAGATTGACAGTGACAGTGTAGTAGGTGTCTTTATCACCCCACTGACACCAATCGACAGATTCTCCAGACAGAAACTCAACAAGGAAACAGTATCCTTAAATGACACACTAGACCAGATGGATTTGATTGATATTTTTTTGAGCACTTCGCCCCAAAGCAGCAGAATGTACATTCTTTTCAAGTGTACATGGAACATTTTCCAAGATAGACCACATTAGGCTACAAAACAAGTCTCAATAAATTTAAGATCGAAATCACATCAAGCATCTTCTCTGACCACAATGGTGTGAAACTAAAAATCAGTTACAAGGAAAGAACTGGAAAACACACAAACATATGGAAGCTAAATAACATGCTAGTAAATAATGAATGGGTCACCAATAAGATCAAAGAAGAAACAAGAAGATACCCTTAGACAAACAAAAATGAAAGCACAGTGACCCCAAATCTATGGGACACGGTGAAAGCTGTCCTAAGAGGGCAATTCATGGCAATGCAGGCCTACCTACAAGAAACAAATCTTAAATAGTCCAATTTTACACCTAAAGGAACTGGAAAAAGAACAGCTAACAAAGTCCAAAATGAGGACAAGGAAGGAAATAATAAAGATCATGGCAGATAAAAATGAAATAGAGGCTAAAAACACAATACAAAACACCAAGGAAGAAAAGACTTGTACTCAGAAAATTATAAGACATTGAAGACAGAAATTGAACCAAGAGCTGGTTTTTTTTTTGAAAAGATAAACAAAATTGACAAACTTCTAACCAAACCCATCAAAAAAAAAAAAGAGAGGACCCAAATAAAATCAGAAATGAAAGAGGAGTTGTAACAAGAGATACGACAGAAATACAAAATATTTTAGGAAAATTCCACAAGCAACTATATGTCAACCAATTAGGCAATCTGGAAGAAATGGATAAATTCCTAGAAGCATACATCTTCCAAGTCTGAGTCAAGAAGAAACAGAATCTGAACTAACAAATCGCTGCTAATGACATCAAATCAGTAATGAACAAGCTCCCAACAAATAAAAGTCCTGGACCAGATGACTTCACACGTGAATTTTACCAAACATTCAAAAAAGAATTAACACCTGTTCTTCTCAAACTATTCCAAAAAGTTCAAGAGGAGGGAAGGCTCCCAAGCTCATTTTACGTGGCCACCATTACTCTGATTCCAAAACCAGACAAAGACATTACAAAAAAAACTAGGCCAGTATCCCTAATGAACACAGATGCAAAAATCCTCAACAAAATATTAGCAAATCCAATTTATCAATACATTGAAAAGATCATATACCACAATCAAGTGGGATTTATTCCTGGTATGCGAGGTTGGTTCAATATCTGCAAATCAATCAACGTGATAGCACCACATAAAATGAAAAATAAAAATCATACAGTCTTATCAATGATGCAGAAAAATTGTTTGACAAAATCCAGTATCCATTTATGATAAAAAGTGTCAGCAAAGTGGGAATAGAGGGAACATATCTCAACATAATAAAGGCCATATAAGACAAACCCACAGCTGACGTCATACTTAACAGGGAAAAGCTAAAAGCATTCCCCCTAAGTTCAGGAACAAGACAAGGATGTCCAATTTCACTACTTTTATTCAACATAGCACTGGAAGTCCTATCCACAGCAATCAGACAAAGAAAAGAAATTAAAGGCATCCAAATTGGAAAGGAAGAAGTAAAACTCATTATTTGCAGATGACATGATACTATATATAGGGAACCCCAAAGATTTCACCAAAAAACTATTAGAACTGATAAATTAATAAAGTAGCAAGACACAAATTTAATATTCAGAAATTGGTTGCATTTTTATATAATGAGCTATCAGAAAGAGAAATTAAGAAAACAGTCCCATTTACAATTGCATCAAAAAATAAAATAAAATATCTAGGAATAAATTTAACCACAGAAGTAAAAGACCTGTACTCAGAAAATTGTAAGACATTGAAGACATAAATTAAAGAAGATACAAATGGAAGCATATACCATGGTCATAAATAGAAGGAATAAATTAAAATGTTCATACTACTCAAAGCAATCTATAGATTCAGATTTGAATCCCTATCAAAATACTAATGGCATTTTCACAGAACTAGAACAAATAATTTAAAATTTATATGGCACCATAAAAGACCTCAAATCGCCACAGCAATCCTGAGAAAAAAAGAAAAAGCTGGAGGTATCACACTACCTGATATCAAATTATACTACAAGACCATAGTAATCAAAACATCATGGTATTGGCATAAAAATAGACACATAGATCAATGGAACAGAATAGAGAAGCCGGAAATAACTCATGCCTATATGGTCATTTAATCTAGGACAAAGGAAGCAAGAATATACAATGGGTTAAAGACATCTATTGAATAAATGGTGCTGGGAAAACTGGACAGATACATGCAAAAATATGAAACAGGGCCACCTATTTATGCCATATACAGGAATAAACTCAAAATGGCTTAAAGACTTAAATGTACGACTTGAAACCATAAAGCTCCTAGGGGAAAATATAGGACGTAATCTCTTAGACATTACCCTTAGTAGTATTTTTACTGATGTATCTACTTGGGCAAGGTCCAGGAAAGAAAAATAAACCAATGGAACTACATCAAACTAAAAAGTTTTTGTACAGCAAAGGAAACCATCAATGAAACGAAAAGACATCCTACCAAATGGGAGAATATATTTGCCAATGATACATCTGATAAGGGATTAATATCCAAAATTTATTTAAAAATTCATACAACACCAGGAAAACAATCCAAATAAAAAATGGGCAGAGGACCTAAATAGACATTTCTCCAAGAGGACATACAGATGGCCAATAGACATATGAAAAGATGCTCAATGTCACTAATCAGAGAAATGCAAATGAAAACCACAATGAGGTATCACCTCACACCTGTCAGAATGGCCATCATCGATAAATCAACAAACAACAAGTGTTAGCGAGGATATGGAGAGAAGGGAAGCTTTGTGCACTGTTGGTGGGATTGCGAATTGGTGCAGGCACTATGGAAAATAGTATGGAGGTTCCTCAAAAAATTAAAAATAGAATTACCTTATAACCCGGAAATTCCACTCTTGAGTATTTATCCAAAGAAACTCAAAACACCGATTCTGAAAGATACATGCACCCCTTTGTTTACTGCAGCACTATTCACAATAGCCAAGATATGAGAACAACCAAAATTCCCATCATTAGACAATTGGATAAAGACATTGTGGTTCATACATAAAACGGAGTACTACTCTGCCATAAAAAATAACGAAATCTTACCATTTGCTAACATAGATGGACCTAGAAGGTATTATCCTAAGTGAAACAAGTGAGACTGAGAAAGACAAATACCATATGATCTCACTTATATGTGAAATCTAAAGAACAGGATAAACTAGCAAACAACAGAAATAGACTCATAGATACAGAGAACAAACTGATGATTGCTAGATGGGAGCGGGATTGCGGGGGATGGGTGGGAAAGGTGAAGGGATTAGAATGTATAATTGGTAGTTACAAGACAGTCATGGGGATGTGAAATACAAACACTAGTTCTCCAGAGGCACAGAGCCGCCATGCCTGGCCCTGGCCATTTGGGAAAGAACCCTCAGCCCAGGGTGCCCAGCAACTGGAGGGCAGGGGACAGGAGCTCCAAGAGGCAGACAGGACCAGCTACTAAAGCCAGGCTCTTTATCCCCAAGCAGGGAAAACACTGCAGGCTAGGGGCTGGGGTAGCCTGGCTTCTTCTGTTCAACTTGTGCTGGAGAAATTCTCTTAGCAAGGCCAGCAGAGCAGCCTGCAGAGAAGCTGTCCACTCGCGGTGCCCAGCCTCGCTTGTCTCACCTAGTCTTCTAGTCTTACCCAGAGTTCCAGCACCCTGGGTTGACTTGAGTCATCTGACCATCACTAGTCATTTACTCTGTGTGGTCCTGTTTTCTCATTTGTAATGAACAGAAGTGGGGCACATGAGGCCAAAGTGCCAACAGTGGCGCGTGCCCTGCACCCCTGCCTGCTCCATTTCATACCTCCTACTGTTGCCACACTCCAGGGGGCCCTCCTTTCCTCCCCATCCACCCACCTCCCTCCCTGCCCTGGCAGTTTGCACAACTCCACCCAAATCATTTTCTATAAAACAAAGGTGGACCTTCCAGCTGTTACTCAAAAATCTCTTTTCAGCCCACCTCACCACCAGGACAAAGACAGTGCTCACACCTTAGCACACCACGGCTGGCTTGCCAATAATTGTGAAGTTGGGTGCTAGAGCGTGGCAGGCTAGGGAGGCAGGCAGACAGGGCCAAGTAGATACTTCCTTGAGATTAAGGCTGGAGGTAAGGAGAGGGCCAAGCATGGCGATGTCTGTAGGCCAAGGCTGCCGGAAGCCCAGGGAGTTAAGGCTCCAGCCAGACAACCTTGCCAGCATCCCAGGGCCTGCTGGGTGGATTCCCTGCAGGTGTAAGACTTGGGGCAAGTCTCTTCCGCTCAGTTTCCTTACTGGAGAAATGGGAGCTATATGTCCCCTGTTTTGCCGAGTAGCATAAGGAGTGGAGGGGGTCAATATATGTGAGAGGCTGAGTGCTGGACCTGGCTCAGGGTGGGCCCTTGGTGAGCAGTGCCATCCTCACTGCTGTCTACTCAGACTTTCCTCATGGCACAAATGCGGGGTTCCCAGCTGGGGTGGTAGAAAGAAGCTGGCACCCCTCCCCCCCGTAATGGAATCAGGCCAGGCATGCTGGTCACCCTGGATCTGGCGCCCACTGATCCCGGACGGGAGGGCTTAGGGCTGGGCCAGAGGGGGCTGCCGCATTGGCCCCACCAAGTATAAATCCACCAGGGTCGCTGGCCAGCTCTGAAGTCAGAAGCAGCGCTGCTTCTCGGCTCCTGGCTTGCCTGCTGCACTGCTGATGGCTTATTAAACGTGTCCATGACACCAGGAAGGTGCTGGCCATTGTGTCTCTGGTGAGCAGAGTCTCCTTGATGTCCTTCCCGAGCAGGGGACAGGTGGCAGGCTTGGCAGCTCCAGGTGGGCAGCTTTAGCACCCCAGCCCCGGGAGGAAGCAGCATTGTGGTCCAGCCAGCCACTGGCTCATTGTGCTGCGCCTCGCTCCCCAGGCCCCTATCCACAGGCTGAAGGCTATGTCAGCTCCCAGGCCACTTGAGAAGATAGGTGCCCCTGAAGCAGAATCTGAGAAGGTGACCTCCTTAGGGATGCAATCAGATGGCTGTCCTAGTGTTCTGGCCCCAACCCGGACTCTCGGCCTCTCTCCTCCTCGCACATGTCAGCATCGATAACTGAGAGCCTCCCGTGGCCTGTTAGCCTTCCTTTGGAAATTGCGTTTTGTTCTCATATAGACATAGGGTCGAGGCAGCTTGGCGTGGTAGAAAGAGCTGGCTCTAGACACCAGTGCACTGAGCAGGCACCGGCTTGGCCTGCTGTGTGCAAGTCTCTCCCCCACCCCTCTCCATGACCTTTTTTTTTAAAGGAGCTGTGGTGGGAGTTGATGAGGCCACATGTGCAAGGGGCCAGGCACGAGGGCTGGGTGCGATAAATAAAAATACGGTCAATGTGCTGCCCAGTGCCGTTCAGTGGAAAGGCAGGATCTTCAACACGGGAAGTGGCGCATCGAACTTTAGTAACAGTGTGGGACAAGTTTCGACTTGTTCGGTGCAGTCAGTCAGACGTGTGGTACAGTTGGGAGGTGTGTTTTAAAGTGTGCTGTAAATCATGGATCACGAACACCGCATTTACATGAAATGGGCAAACGGTTCATCCTCCATCATGACAACGCTCCGTGTCACATATCGCTTCTGGTACGGCAATTTCTGTCAAATAAACACGTGACGGTGTGTCCTCCTGCACCTTAGTCACTGGAGCTGGCACCGTGCGACTTCTGGCTCTTCCCCAAAGTAAGAACGATTCAGGACATGGAGGCGGCCACCACAGCGCAACTAAAGACACTCACAAAACAGGACTTCCAGAACTGCTTCAGACAGTGGCAAGAAGGATGGGCTAAGGGTGTTTGGGGGGGGGCATATTTTGAAGGGGATTAATGGCTATGTGTCTTTCACTGTAATACATTTTTTTAACGTAAAAATTCACCGTAGTTTTTGATCACACCTCATCGTATTAAGTGCTCAGTAACGTCTTCTTTTTTCTCCATGGAAAAGCAGCTGCCTTTGGGACCCATGCCTGGGTACCTCCTGCTCAGTCACCGACAGGACGTTTAGCGGTCTGGGTGCCTAAGTGATGGAAAAGAGGAGCAGGTGGGGACTCAGTGGGGATAGGAGGTCGTGAGGGGGGCGTCTGGGAGCCAGGGCACCTGCTCAGTGGTGGCTGGCCCAGGTCTCGGAAAGGCAGCTGTGGCAGTCTGCGAGCTGGGTGTGGGCAGCGGCGGGCACAGTCCTCCCTGGGTGGGTGCCCTCCGTGATGGCTGCCGCGGGGCCTCCTCACCCTGAGCCTCTGGAACTTGCTTGAGGAAATGAGGTGAATCGAAGGCTACTTTCCTTCCCTGGGCTTACCCCAGGGGTTTCGACGAGGCTGGTCCTTGCTGACTGCGTACTGTCACATCAGAAATGTCATCTCTTCACAACAACAGCCTTGGAGGCGGACACGTTTGTCTTGTTTCGCAGGAGACAACACTGAGGCTCAGAGCAGTGACTTGGCTTGCCCAGGTCCGTACGGCCCTGCACTCAGAGGAGGAAAAGGTTGGCCTTGCTGAAATCCCTCCCGATGCCAAACAAGGAGGGATGGTACCAGAGCATCATCAGCATCCCAGGGGAAGGAGTCAACCCTGGTGGCCTTGAACTTCCCTGGAAGTGTTAACACCCCATCTGCAGAGGGGCCTCAGAGAGGACTTTGGGTGGAGGAAGAGGGGAGACCTGAGGGCAGCCCCCAGCAAGTCTGTGCTGAGTATGTTAGTGTCCTTGCTTTTCTTCAGCAGGTTCGATAAGTCTCTATATCTTGTGGTTTCTGGTTATGTTAGAAGATTCCCTGTCCCAAATGGTGCTTCCATTCTCCACTTTAGCTTCTCTAGTTTGACATTCTTCCAGTCGAGATTCTTTCCTTTGGGTAGTCATCTTGCTACCAAGTCTTGGGTGTTCTTGCCAACATCAACACCCCTAATCCTAACAACAGCCTTTTTAAGAGGAAGAAACTGAAGTTCAGAGGAGTCCCTTGCCAGGTCGTAGAGCTGGAAGAGGCAGAGTTAGGACTCAAGGCTTCCCAGCCCCTTTTCTCATCAGGAGGATGCCAGTCCCCCCGACAGCAGAGCCAGCTCAAAGCTCCATTTCACAGCTCACTGCCCTTCTTTCTGGTGCTGCTTCTCCAGTTTGAATCAGAATAGTCACTTCAGAACTTGGGCAATTCCCAAGCCTCATCATGGGAGCTGGGCCCTGAGAGAGACACACACATGTAATGAGATAATTATGTGCACTAGCAGCCAAGTCCCCACTCAGAAGCTGGGGAGTATGGGACCTCACCTGGCTCGTCAGCAAGGGGCTGGCTTCTGTGTGCAGCCAGTGACTGCTCCAGTGACTGAAGGCTAATAAATGAAGCAAATTATTCATGCAAACAGTGAAAGTCCCCCTTTACAGCTATTGTTGGAACTGTGCTGGCCCCATTTCAGCATTGTTCCCCAAGAGCAAGGCCTGCTGAGCAAATCCCACATGCGTTGCCTTTGCTTTGACGTCACAATGATTGATTTCAAAATGAAAAACCTCCAACTGTTCCCTGGTTTTTCCTTGTTGAATGCGCTGGTGTCTGATCTCTGAGGTCTCTCCTTTAGTGGGAAGAGTGTGTAATTTGGAAAGGAGCCCAACTGTTGCACATGCGCACATACACATATTCTATAGATGGATAAAGCTAAGGAAAGCCATTTCCCCAGTCCCTTGCCTTCAACACCCGGAACAGGTAATGACCCTGGTCTTCCTGAAGCTCTCTAGAAATATAGCCCTTACTGCCTTCATCAGTAAGGGCTATTGTCCCTCTCCCAACCAGACTTTTAATTCAATGAGGTTTCATGCAGCAGACATTTGAGTCCCCTCTTAGCACCCACCTCACTCCTGCCTCTAGTAATTTCTGGAAGGGGTTTGTTCTGGGATGCAGAAATACGCTTAGGCCAGCTCCTGCGGGGCAGCTGGTACAGGCAGGCTGCAGCTATGCTGGGGGACTGGGAGACCTGTGCACAGGCGTCGTTCTTGCCTCTCCTACCACTCCCACTGCAGCCCTCTGGCATGCAGGCTGCTGTGGGAGATTGCTATGTCAGCCGTAAGGTCTGCTCACATCTGCGGGGCAGTGGCCAGCGGAGTTGGAGGCATAGACCCTGTGGTCCTGTGTGGTGCAGCTGGGGGAGATCCAGGGAGAGAATGTGGGGCAGCAGGGTCTCCATGTGAATCCACAGCAGCTCTCTTTCTCCATTGTACACGGGAGCTGAGGCCCACACAGGTTAAGCCATAGGCCAGTCCCCAAGGCCTCCACACTAGGGTTTTGAGCCCAGGTAGTCTGGCTCCAGAGCCCCAGCTCTAACCTCCTATACAAGCAGCAGCTCAACCATGCCCTCTGGGATCTGCCCTTCTGCTGCAAAACCTTAAAGCTACGTTGGACAGCAGCGCTCTAGTCTGCTCTTAGCCCCTTTTATCTTTCCTCACACCTGGCTCCATCCTCTTAGCCTTTGCCCTCAGTGTTCTCTTGTCTCTAGTATGCCACATTTTCCCAAGCAGAGGCCTGTACTGGAACTGGTTACTTGGAATTCTCTAGCACCACAGATGGAGAAAGCTCACCCTTCCTCCAACCTCACCTTGTGGGTGAGGAAACTGGAGGCTCCAGGAATCAGTAGTTCACATCACTTGCCTTTCACGTGCTCCGTGTCTGGCCCGCAACACTTCATAGCAGCGTGTCCATGGGCAACCATGTCTTCCTTTCACAGTAAGGTGCTCCAGCCCATCACACTTCCTGCATCGTGTGGCCATGCTCCACCTGCCCTCTCTCCCTGCATCCTTCCCTCCCTGCACCAGGCAGCCCCATGGGGGCTAGGTCCCTGCATTTGGGGATCAGTTCTTCCAGAGGCCTGGGGTTTCAGCAGCTGGGACTGGGGGAATGGGGCTGCCCGGTGCCCTTGGCACACACTTGCAGGCCAGCTTGGGTCCAGCCAGTCACAGCCTGGCTCCGGGGAGCCCAAGGGATGGAGCATGCTATGGCTGGGCTCCTTCACTGCTGCCAAATCTCTGTCAGGAAGCCCTTAGCTCTTGTTCCTTGGGGCCACCAAGCAGCAGGACAAACTAGAATGTGTGACTTGGGCTAAGTCCTCTAACCTTGCTGGGTGTCTGCAGCACTTTTCTAAAGATGAACTAATGAGGTGGAGGCAGCTCTCCCAGAACGTGGCTGAGGACAGCTTCCGGCTTTCGTCTGTGGCAGGCCAGGTGGGGCGCGGGGCCAAGGGCCAGGAGTCTGGGGCGGGAGGGTGTTGCTGCTGGCTCCTAGAAGGGTCCCCTCAGGCTGCTGTAAAGTGACAGTGGAGACTGTCAGTGGGCAGGGGGACACTAGCGTTCCTCAGACCAGGTGCCTAGAGATGTCCTGGAGGCCAGCCTCCCCACTTCACCATCTGACCTACAAATGGAATCGGAGACACCGAAGGTAGTGGGAGAGGCCATCACGCCCAGTCAGCAGCACTGTTTTTGTCTTCTGGCCAAACCATAAGAGAAGAGCACAGAAGTGAGAGCGACGCTCCATTTGAACCTGAAATCCTTTTTAAACTGCCACTCCAGCTCCAGTGAGACTATGAGGCCAGCAGCAGGAGGGAGCCCCTTGGGCCCTCCTCAGAGGGTCACAAAAAGCCCATTCACTCCTCACCTTATCCCGGATACTTACAAAAATATTGTGGTAATGTAGGTTAGTGAACTGAATGGCATCACACCAGGAGGATTACAGGCCCTGCCAGCCCACACACTGGCCCACATGGTGAAATGAGAATGTAAACAAGAAGTGCTGAGTGCCCTCCACTTCCCAGCCCTAGGTCTGTGTTTATGTAGCACTTAGACCAACTTTGGGGTTCTCGCTGTCTGCCATGAAGGCCCTGAAGCTTTTTGAAATTCTCCTGAAGTTAATAAAATTAGTCTGCCCTCATTGCAAAACCCTGGCTTGGGGAGAGTTGGATCTTCCACTGTCTCCATGGCATTTAGCTTGTTAATATATTTATAACAAAAAGAAAGGAGGGGGCAGGGAGGACATAAAAGTCTTGTGAAAGGCCTTTTTGCTAATAGGTAGCACGCCTGCCACCCCCGGGCTCTGGTCGCTAGGAAGTCCAGGACCAGGCCATTGGAAAGCCCAGCAATGGGCCAGCTGTGTTCTAGCTTGGGAGAGACCAGCACTGGGTGCGCGAGACAGCTAGGGCCAGGGCAGGTTTGCTGGCTCACCCTTTGATGAGCGTATTCCCCCAACCACACCCACTAGAGTGATTTTCTTTTACTCCCAAAGAGCCACTTTCTCTCACTGGCGTCTCCCTCCCCACCTCCATATCATGGACGTATTTACTGGGACCTGCTACTGATCAGGGAGGGCCATGTAAGTGTCGAGTTGTTTGCACAGGACTCCCGGTCTGTCTGGTGGTGGAGACAGACAGACCGGCCGGGATAGGAGGGGCCTGCCATGGGGGAAAGCTGCCTGAAGGAGGGTGTGCCCAACGTGAGCTCGGAAAAGGAGGGAGGGAAGTGCGACAAAGGGGCACGAGAAAATTGTTTTGGGGGTGGGTGACAGATATGTGTATGTTCAGCAGTTTGTGGTGATGGTTTTATGTACACATATCCTAACGTATCAAATTATGTACACTTAAATATGTGCGTGCTGTTGTATGTCACTTGTGCCTCAATGAAGCTGTTAACAAACGAAAGACCGCAGACATGAGCAAACACTGCACATGTCCCAACAACCATGGTGAGGCGCGCATTCAACATTTACTCCGGCCTTCAAGGAGCAGCCAGTGAGCGAATGCAGGCGTAGTGGAGAAAGACATGTTTTTGCCTTCACGAACCTTGTGTCCTGGTTGGGATCAATGAAGAGTAACAAATAAAGCTGTGACATGCATGAGGGAGCAGTCTGCCCTCTGAAGATAGAGACGGGCAGTGGGGTTGCAGAGGAGCGGGGGCAGGAGGCAGGGTACAGTCAGCCATGGCGTCTGAGGACACAGCCGGCAAGAAGGCCGTGACTGGGGGTCCTTGCAAGGCGTCGGAAGCTGGCACAGAAATGGGGCACCTTGTCTGCCAGTACACAGTCCACAGGCAGTGGGGCAGAGGCAGATGTAAACATTCCCTTTCCCTAGGACAGGTACGAGTCCCTTGAAGCAGGAGCTTTGATTTGTTACCAGGCACATGGCAGGCTCTCGATGGAAGAAAGGGAGGACAGTACTACGAATGTGGTGAGGAACACCTGCCTGTGTTACTTGTTTGGTTCCACTGGTGCCTTTAGGAGATGGTTCTCTGAGTAGGGTGGAAGCTCCTGGTACAAGCTCTGTCCTTTTTCATTTCTCGGCCAGCTGCTGTGCGGGGGCAGGTCTTGTGTCTCAGCCACATCTGTCTCAGGCTAGCCAAAGCCGGGGACCCTGCCAGGCTGCCCCAGCAAGCGCAGGACACCCTGGCAGTACCACCTGCCCGCTTCTTCAACTTGGCATGAGTCAGCCACAGTCTTGTTCTGCTGCGCAAAGGCCCAGCAGACTTGGGTTTGCATTTCTGCTGCACCACTGACTGGTGACCACAGTCACAGATCTTGTCTCTGAGTTCAGCTCTGCCTTCTCTGAAGTAGGAATGAAAAACCTGTAAACAAAGGTGCTCAAGGGGTCAGTGGGATCCCCTAATGCCTTGGTCAACAAAGGCTGAGGGGCTGAGAGGTTCTGAGGGTTGAGAGGCTGAGGGGCTCTGAGGTGTTCTCTTTCTCCCAGTGATAGGCAGAGGCTGAGTTGGGGACAGTTGGCAGCAATGACCGACTTCAGTCATAGGAAATGTGGAATGGCTAGTCCAGAGCTATTGGGGTCCTGAGCACTGACTATGCCAGGCTGAGCTGCTGAATGTGAGTAGATGGGCCCTGCCTCCCAGGCTCCTGGCCATGCTGGGCACGCAGCTCCACATGCAGGCTATTCTGGTGGGCGTGGGGACAATGGTCTGGGACCTAGGAAGCCTAGGAAAGAGTTTGGGGCTGGTGACATCTGTTTGCCCTGACTCTGCATGTTTGGAAGTTCAGAAGAATCATCTGCATTCAGTCACCCAGCAGCTTTGCTGGATGCCCACTGCAGCAGGAGAAGTAGCATCTACAGGCAGGGCAGAGCTGGGGGGGGAGGGCAGAGCCCACAGCCACAAGGTTCCTCTGCTGGAGCCGAGTCCTGCAGGACGGGGAGGGATTCGCGTATGGGAATGAGGTTTGTGAATTATAAAGGGCTGTGCAAGTGGAAATGATTATTCTTATCGTTGTTTGTATCCGATTCATCCATCACTGGGGAGAGGAGGAATGTGAGTACCTTTTATCTGGCGCTATGAATCAAATAGAATAGGATATGTTTTTCCAAAAGGTTTTTAGGGCAAATGGGACAGTTTCTGCTTTTCAGAACAATCCATTTGGGGCCCTTGGCTGAATCTTGGGCAAAAGTTTCTGAGGCTGAAGACAGCCCAGCTCACGGGGGTCCCCCAGGAGTTTCCGCCTCAGTAAGGGATCCTGGTAGAGGTGGCAGGTCCCACCACTGATAATACCTCCAGCCTCTACGCTGCTGCCTGTGCCAGCGCCTGCTCGGACCAGACCCTGTCCCCAGAAATTACGCAGGCCAGTACACGGAGCCTGGAGAATAAGGAGGAAGCTCCCGAATTTCTCCTGTGGCCCCCAAGGCCAGGTGGAGCATGGGCCCCACTCCAAAGAAAAGCAAATCTCAGGAAGAAACTGTCAGCCCTGCCGAAGTCCTCTGGGGGATGGTCTGGTCTGGTCTTTAACACACACACACACACACACACACACACACACACACACACACACACACACACAGAGAGACACATCCCTACTTCTCTTTTACATAGAGGCCCAGGACCTTCCTGGCACAGGCCCTGGGGAGGAGCTGGGCAGGGCAGGGAGGCCACCTGGCAGTGTTCTGGCCATGCCTCCTTCCCTGAAGAGGGTACCTGAGCTTTGAAAAGCCTCAGGAGAGGGAAAGTAGCCCTTTAGTCTTTTCTAGGCTCAGTTTCTGGGGAGAAGGTTCAAGATGAACACAGCTTGTGGTGAAATCAGAGCTGTACCAATCTGACTTTTTCACACACACCTGTGTCCCTCCTCTCAGCCCAGGCCTCCACCAAGAGGTGAGGGAGCACGAGCTCAGCAGCAGAGTGCCCATGGACACTAGGGAATCAATGGAAAATGGGACTTCTGCTGGGATAGAGAAAGGAGGGTGTCATGGAGGAGGGGGCGGTGGGGCTATGTAGTAGATGTGGGCCAGGCCAGGCAGGGGCCTCTGGGCGGAATGAGTAAAGCCTTGGGCTAAAATGCATCAGTATTACCATCCCCACTTCACAGACAAGCCATGTGACATATCCAAGGTCACCCTACATGTGGGCTAAAAGTGCCTGTATCGGGTTGGGTGGCAGAGGCCAGGTTCTCAGAGGCACCTCATGGGAGAGGAAACCAGAGAGAAGATGAGGCATCTTCTAGAAAGCCTGGATGCAGGCTCAGGAGTCATCCTCTCTGCCTGAGGTATCTGGGAAAGCTTTCATGAGGAGAGTGCCACTAACAGTCATTAGACCAGTGCTAGGGGCAGGCTGGGCATAATGGCCACACAGAGGGAGGTGTAGGCCCGGCGGCTTTGGATTTTCAGCTACCAGTGTCCTGTGAGCTCTGTGACCTCGGGCGGACGGCCTAACTGTGTTATGCCTCTATTTCCTCATCTGTAAAGTCGAGAAAGTGCCCCTCGTGTGGCTGCTGGGGGCTAAGCATACTGATCCTCATAAGGCCCTCTCAGCTGCTTGGCACACAGCCCAGGCTCAGTGGTGTCGGTGGTGGTGGGTGGCAATAGTGATGAGGAACCATCATCACAATGGCTTCAGTGCCTTTCATTAGCCATAAAATGGACTCATCATCTGGGAGGGTCGGACCTTGGCCTTTTCCAGCGCACACTGATGCTATCTCTCTCTGGGGCTGGGTGTGTCGGCACAGGTGATAGACGACTACAACGTGATCGGCCGTTCCCTCTTCAAAAAGGAGACCAACATCCAGCTCTTTGTGGGGCTCAAGGTGTACCTGTCCACTGGGGAGCTGGGGGTCATTGACAGCGCCTTTGGCCAGAGTGGCAAGATCAAGATCCACATCCCTGGTGAGTATGGTTATTTTCTCTTGCTCATGGATGCTGGCAAGTCATGGAGAGACGGCAGAAACAATGCCCCTGACAGTGCACCCTTGGCTCAGGATTCTAGGCCTGCCTGTGCTGACACGCAGGTGCCATAGCCTCTGGTCCCACCACTTTGTGGCTGGAAAGCGAGTGGGTCCTAGAGGAGCCTGGTGTGGAGTCAGCATCTGGTCTGAGCCAAGGTCAAGGTTTGAATCTGAGTTCTCACTTCACTGTGACCGTGTAGGGTGACCTTGGATATGTCACATGGCTTGTCTGTGAAGTGGGGATTGTAATGCTGATCTGACAGGCAGTTCTGAGGGAGAGAGTTGGTGATTAAGAGCACCAAGGGCCTGGCACGCTGTCTTGGTAGCCAGCAGCATTTCCCGGAATGTGAGTTGCTACCTCCTTTTGAGACCAGCAGGCCCTGCTGAGCCTCCACTCAGTCTGAGCTGGGCCTTGCGCACAGTGGGATCAGGAATGTGCATTTGCTGCTGGAGACAGAGTCGTTGGATTGCTTTAGCTCTGCCAGCTCTTCCATCACTCGTACGCTCTTTCATCATTCGTGCACCCTTTCCACACCCCTTTTTCTGAGGTCCTACTGCGTACCAGGCATGGTGCTGTGGTTGTGGGAGGGAACAGGCGTGAACCAGTGAGCGTAGACTATGTTGCACAGAAAAGTAAAGCAGGGAGAGGGCTTAGAGTTGTTGCGTATGCAGTCCGGACAGGGCAGTTAAGTGGAGGCCTGACTGAAGGAAGGCAGGGGGCCGCACAGACACCTAGGGAGGAACATAGCACCGATGGGGAGGGAGACAAGTGCCGAGGCCTTGCGGTGAGGATGAGCCGCTGTGCGTTTCAGGACAGGGCCTTGGGCAGGAGTGCCTGAGTGTGGAGGGCTGTGGGACGCTGGCCACGGCTCTGCTGTAGCCCCTGGTGGCAGGGTAAGGACCAGGGGTGTTTCAATGTTAGCAACTTGATGGAAGTCACCATGCGCTGCTGCCTCCCATCTTCCAGTATTGTGCTGTGTCAGTGACCCAGCGTACAGCAAAGGTGGAGGATTCTGCAGGTACCGTCACGTCAGCATGTTGCTGTGCTCTGCGTAGCTACAGAGCTGTGCCAGGCCCTGGGAGGGGTGAGCAGTCACGGGGGCTTGGATCAGGCCGTTGTGGCGTGCAGCTTTCTGAGTAAAATCTCCAGATGGGTGCCACCCTGGCCCCAGCTACAAAGCAGGATTCTCAGCTCCCTGGCCACTCGCATGTGAAGCCAGCCCCTCCTCTCCCGAGAGCCTGGCTGGAGCCTTGCCTCCCAAATCCTTCCTAAAGCCCAGAGGGTCATGTGTGGCATTTGCCCTCTCATGAGGGAGGGTAGTGGTCACCAGAGGCTTGCTTTCCTGCACACTTGCCTCTGCTATTTGTGCCCCAAAGCCCTGTCAAGGTGGGGCTGAGCCCCATCACCCTATAAAGGAACTCCCTTGGGGTTAGTAAGGCGACACATCCATGGGAGCCTCCAACCCTGATGTGGGGCTCCAGGCTCCTGTCCTACCTCATCCACTGCTCCTCAGTTGCTCCTGGTCCTCACCTCAGCCAAACTGTGGCTCCCAGTGCCCTGCTCTGGGCTCCAGAGAACACACACAGGGCATGAGCCAGGCAGACCCGTGTCCAGGCCTCCGTCCGCAGGTCCCTGGGCATACATCTGTGGGCGCTCTGGGAAGGAGGAGTGCAGGGTGCCAGGAGAGCAAAAGCAGAGCTACCTGGAGGGAGGGGCTGCACCCCAAAGCACTTGCCCCTCCCCCAGGCTACTTGGGGCCCTGCTGGTACAGACAGAGGGGAGGGTATATCTGTGTGCTTCTTCTGGGAGTGGATAGGATCACGCTGACCTTCCCCTCAGCTCCCCTTCCTCTAGCCCAAGGCAAACTCAGAGTTGGGGGTGTTCCCAGAACAGGCCAGAATGCAAGAGGAGGCTTGTTTGGGGGCCCTGACTGCTGGGTGGGAGGGGAGACATGGTGACGCTGCTTCAGTCAAATGGAGTTCACATTCCTTTGTTAGGTCAGTTCTGCCTATTTAATAGGTCTGCTTCCTGTTTGTGGCTTTTAAGCTTGTTATTAAATATAACTGGTCAGATTCATCCCACCCACCCCCACTGCCCACTCTCGACCCCCTGCTTGTCTTTTCCTACCGATTCCTCCCATACATATTACTTTTAACCTTTTTGAAGTGCCTTACTTGTGAAAGACTCTTCAGTAAACCAGAGCCATCCAGTGCCAGGTGGAGGAGGAGAGAGCATTTCTGCAAGTTGGGAGCCAGAGGAGAGAAGCCCAGGGTTGTACTGCTGCAGTTTAAGGCTCCCTGGAGCAGGGAGCAGCTCAGGGGGCCTGCCCCAGCTCTCTGTTTGTGGGTGCAGCTGCGTTTCAGCAGCTTACTGGCCCACCGGCCTCTCTGCTGGCTCTGCAGTGTGACCCATCAGGGGAAGGCAGACTGAAGAATCCTCTGGAGTGTCCTCCCATCTACCTCCTGACCTCCAAGCCCAGAAGCTCTTTCCAACCATCCCAGTTATGGTTTGCCAAGCCAAAGCGTATGGCTTTCCATGGAGTAGGAAATGTTGCTTACACAAATGAATAAATGAGGGAGTTTAGTGGAACAGACTGCACTGGAATGAACAAATGGATGAACTCAGGCCTGTGGGGGCCAATGAGTCTGGTGTTTGGTGTGCTGTGGGCCTCCCCAGAAATTCCTCCAACGTAGGCAGGCGTCAGCGTCATTGGACTTCTTCAGCACAGCTGTCTCCTGATGACATGGCTTTGGGGGCTCTAGTTCTTTAAAGACAACTTTAAAGGAGAAGACATCAGTCCATCCAACTCAGCAAACTCCAGTAGAGGCCCGGGCTAGGATGCCAAGATCATTCTGACAGAGTCCTGCCCTAATGCACCTCCTTTGGGAGAGATGAAGGTACAGACCAGCAATTTGTGGTCAGCTTGGCTAGTGTCCATAGGGGCACACGACCAGGAACTGGGGCGGGGGTGGGGGGAGTGGCCATCCTGAGGAAGAGTCAGGGCAAACTTTCCAGAGGAGGTGCTGTCCAAGCAGGGATTGGGAAGGAAGGGGAGAAAGACGCGTGTGGAGAGGGCTGGATTCAGATGTGCAGTGTTCTCTAGAACCCTGTGGCCAGTGGGAAAGGGCATGGGATGGGGAGTGCAGGTCTGCCCGGGCTGCCTGCTCTGGGCTTCATTTTCTGCACTTGTACCATGGATATGGGAATTCTCACTTTGCCTCTCCTGGGACCTCATTCCTTTCTTGCTCTCCGTACCATTCTTCAAGCCCAAACAAGACCCACCTCCTCTGTGGAGATGCTCCTGGTGTTCTTCTCTGACCCCACAGCATCGCCAGGAGTACTCATGCAAGAGGAGGCCGGGACTGGGAAGGCAGGGAGCACCTCTGTTTAATATAACTCATCCCCATTCTGCGAGTGAGGAAACTGAGGCCCCTTGCTCACAGTTGCACAACTAGTCAGAGCCCAGAATGTTTGTATGCCTTTTCAGTCCCCAGGGGGACTGCACAGTGGCCACCGAAAGCCAGGGGCACAGAGGCACTGCCAGCTGGCTCTTGTCAGAGCCCTTCCAGCTGTCTTTCATAGGACTCAGACTCAGGCAGGTCACCTCAGAGCCCTTGCACCAAAACAGTGGGCATACAGCGTCACCTTTGTGTCCCATGACTCAGAGGGTGGCCCAGGCCTCCGTTC
Organism: Rhinolophus hipposideros; assembly: GCF_964194185.1. Taxonomy (NCBI): domain Eukaryota; kingdom Metazoa; phylum Chordata; class Mammalia; order Chiroptera; family Rhinolophidae; genus Rhinolophus; species Rhinolophus hipposideros. The sequence goes on from NC_138063.1 coordinate 58,644,991, forward strand.
ATCTGTCTTTCATCAGCTGTTTATTGGGCTGTCCGGATGCTAGGGGAAACAGAACCTTGGCCAGAGGAGGGAGGTACTGAACATTGGCTGTGGAAGGAGAGTCCTAGGGCCCCCTCCTTGGTCTAAGCACTCATCAGGGCAGCACTACCCCTTCTGCTCTCAGTGCCTGGCATAGGTTTAGAAGAGTGGACAGGCCAGGCCAGGGCTGCAGGGGCCACTGGCCCAGTTCCTTGGAGGGTCACCTGGCTTAGCACAGGGCATGGCCCCTCACTCTGGCCACAGCCTCTTCTGAGGTCTCCTTCCTTGGCTTATGGATGGCTGTCTTCTTCCTGTGTCCTCACATGATCCTGCCTCGGTGTGTGTCTGTGTCTTAATCTCCTCTTCTTACTTACAAGGACATCGGTAGGCCTACCCATATGATCTCATTTCACCTTAGTTACCTCTTGAAAGGTGCTATCTCCAAATACAGTCATATCTGAGGTAAAGGAGGTTAGGACTGCAACATAGGAATTGGAGAGAAGTCACAATTTAGCCCCTCAGAGTTGGGAAGATGAGCAGTATGCAGCATCTTCCAAGCGTTTGTATTTGGGCAAACCACAGCAAGCTGTGCAGGGAACGTGCGAAGTGACAGGAGAGAGTCAAGCCGAATCCTAACAGTCTGAGGAAAGGAAGGCTTCCCCAGGCATTGGCCTTGCACCAGGCCTTGAGGAGCCCTTCACACAGAAGCAGGCGGAGTGTCCCAGGCAGAGGAGGGGTCCGAGTGATACTGTGCTAGGTCCAGCTGGCTGGCTGCCACTTGCAAAAGGTAAAAATTGAGAGACAAGGTTGGTGGAAAGAAAAGCAGGTTTATTCAGAATGCCAGTGTGGGGACAGAGCCCGGAGAGCAGTTTCCAGGCTCTCAGCCTCACGTGGAAAGGTGCTGGCTCGGGTAGTAGATGGCCATCGGCTGTGGCTGGTTGGCCATCAGCTGTGGCTACACTAGCAAAAAATGGGGGACTAGCGAGAAGATGGTGGCTGGCAAGCACGGATTGCAGTTAGGACAGCGCGTTGCGGACAGTGTGGCTCCTGCTTCCTGTGTCTCCAACCCAGCCGCCAGCGAGAATACAGTGATATGACTCCCCTACCTATGGCTCCGTGGGTGTTCCTTTTTGGCCTCACCATATCCTGCATTCTTATGTGGGGAGCGGGAGCTGAGACCCCGCAGGCCGCCCCGCACGACACATGGCGTAGTCGGCAGGGTAGGGTGTCAGCCAAAACTCTCTGGAAGGTACTGGAGCAGTTTACATGTATAAAAGCTCAGTTTCATAAGCAGGGTACGGTGCCAGCCAAAACCTACCAAAGCATGGTGGAGCAGTTTGTGAGTGTGAGAGGCCCAGCTTCGGGAGGCTCTTGAGGAGCGACACCGGGAACGGGAGGCGCGGTCTGCCTGGGAGACTCAAGCCTCCAGCTGGCACACTACCCTCTTGGCCATGGAAGGCGTTGCCTTCATTTTGGTGATCTTCTCCGGCCTTAGGCTCCGAGGCTTGTGGACATCTTACACCGAGGCCTCCACCCACTCAGACACCTGGCACAGTGAGCAGGATTCCGGCCAGGTAGGAATGGAGTCTGACTCTGGGCACGAGGACGTGTGGCCCCCACACAGTGTGTGGTGCCCGGTGGCCACTGTTCTCAGGAGTTGGACCCCCAAGGAGGGGTGGGAGGACATGGACGGCTCTCCGGCCAGCGTGGAGAGGGCCCTGCAAGCTCTGGCTGAGCAGTTGCCGGAGGAGACGAAGGGTACAGCCGGCCGTGTGGGCTGGATGTTCCTCAGGGTCTTGAGTCTCAACACGGAAAATGTGCCTAATGAAATGGCCCAGGTGCTGGACCAGGTGTCCTGGTTGGAAGCGCTGGAAGCTCTGGTCTGCCTGTTAGAAGAAGGGCCCCACAGAGGAGACTCTGAGGCAGAGGCGGAGGAAGGGAGTGAAGACAATGTAGCTCCCAACCCCCAAGCCCGGCCAATCTTGAAGCAAAGGGTAAAACGTGAGCAACCTTTGGGCCCCGGGGGCGTTGCTGCAGGCAACCCAGCTGTGACTGAGTTCACAACCTACACCCCTTACACTCCCACTGAGTTGCAGGAGCTTGGGCGGCGGTACAGACAGCGCCATGGAGAGCCAGTCTCGGCTTGGCTACTGCGTTTATGGGATGAGGGAGCAGATAACATTCTCTGCTCCTCAGGCGAGATGGAAAAGCTAGCCTTTGTGACAGTGCATCCGTCCCTGCGACAAAGGTTACAGAACTGCCATAGGTTGGCCCAAAACGAGGGCAACCATTCTCTAATGGAGTGGCTCACTGCTGCGGTACGCACAGTGTGGGGACAGGCTGGCGAGCTGCCAGACACTGTGAGTCAATGGCAGTCATATACGGAACTCATGCAAATCATCCGTGAAATGGGTATGAGACACGCTATTTTCAACCCTAATATGCAGGGGCCGGATGACGAGCTTTTTACAGCCAGCACAAGAGACCTGGTTTTGGATACTGCACCTGCGAGTGCTTTTGGATCCTTGGTTGCCATTCTTATGCCCTATGTGAGGCAGCGGATTCATGAAGTTACAACTGCCATGGCCACCCTGGGGGATGTTGAAAGCCAGAGGCAAAGGAAGTTAAGACAGGACGTCTGCACAGTTGAGACCTGGAAGCCCAAATCAAAAGTAAAGGGGCGAGGTCGCGGGCCTCAGAGAGTAACACGCACGCAGATGTGGAGTGATCTTGTGGCAGCAGGGGTCGGTCTGAAGAAAATAGACCGACAACCCAATGCACACCTGCTGGAACTTTGGAAACAGCTGCGTCCGGAACAGCAATTCCCGAGAAGCCTAAAGGAGAAGTCAAGTAAAGCGCAACCCGTGTCCCTCCAGGACTTCATGCAGCCGCTTGAGGCCGACTCCTTTCAGCTTGATTAGGGGTGGGGCCAAGGTACTGGATCAGAGGGGATGAGCAGGGACTGGAGGCCCCACATGGAATTCTCCATACATTGGTTCCCTTCTAATGTGCAGAGGGTTTTGGCCCTAGTTGACACTGGCGCAGACTGCAGTCTTGTTTGTGGGAACCCAGAACTGTTCCCCGGACCAGCAATCTGCATTGATGGCTACGGGGAAAGACTGTGACTGTGAAAGCTGTTTCCTTACCACTGAGTATAGGAAGGCTTCCCCCTCTTACCTACAAGGTTTATGTCTCCCCCATTCCAGAGTATATTCTAGGGGTGGACCTGCTACATGGCCTCAGCTTACAGACGTCGGTAGGAGAGTTCCGTCTCTGGATCTGGGTGGTGAAAGCAGTGACACGCAGGCATGCTCACCACCCTCCTCAAGTGTTGCCACAGCCCTGGGGCATGGTTACAGTGCGACAGCACCACCTGCCAGGAGGGCAGGAGGAGACTGGTGGCACCCTAAGAAGCCCAGGAAGTCTTGCTGTGCCCAGAAGGACTGGTGGTGCCCTGAGAAACCCGGGCTGTGATCAGAGAGCCTGGCTGTGTCCAGGATATTGCATTCACCTCCAGGCTCCTCGCACAGGGCCCCTCACGGAAGACTCTTGTCATGTAGATTGTGAGGTGAGACCCTGTAGGGGTGGAGTGTGGTGACAGAGCCCCAGAGAGCATTTTGCAGGCTGTCGGCCTCACGTGGAACGGTACTGGCTCGGGTAGTAGATGGCCATCGGCTGTGGCTAGTTGGCCATCAGCTGTGGCCGGTTAGCCAGTTGGCCACTGATATAACTGCCGCGGCTGGGCTGGTTGGTGAGTCGAGTCAAGTCGGTCTGTTGGCAGAAAAGCAGACAGCAGGTCACACATCGTGTGAATTTAGCCGCCAGTGAGACCATAGCGGTATGACTCCCCTACCCATGGCTCCGTGGGTGTTCCTTTTTGGCCTCACCATGTCCTGCGTTCTTATGTGGGGAGCGGGAGCAGAGACTCCGCAGGCCGCCCTGCACGACAGCCGACATTCTGGGAGGATGGCGGACTCCTGTCCAAAGGCTGTCTCCCCATTCCTAGACCGTCACAAGGTGTTATAGGCGGGTAAATGGGAAAGAACAAAGGAAAGCAGGCCTGAGGGCTAATAGTTGAGAAGTCGTCTCCTGGGGTCTTCTGAGGCCTCAGGTCTGCCTCACTTGTTATTTTAAATTTTATTGTCTGCAGTTGTCTACTAGGGAATTGTGAAAAACTGCTAGGGTCCAGGCACCTGACCATTAAAGAAGCTGCTCTTTTCAGGTTTTCAAGTTAGGATGTTTGTTAATTAACGAGGTATGGGTAGCCTTGAGAAAGGGAACAGAGTTCTTCAGTTAATCAGTGGGAGGAGAAACGAAGAGGAAACAGCTGAATGTCAGGATGGACCAAACTGCAGACTGGCTACGTGTAATTATGTTATTGATCTCCCAAGTCTCACCCTCACATGAGCAGAGCTCTGGAGCAGAAAAAAGTCAACACCTGTCAGGAAAAGTGGGCCCGGGGAGCCAGCAGGTGACGGGGCTGCGGACTGGCTGGGGCTACCATGTGGGGCCCGGTGAGCCAAGGAAAGACATTTGTTATCTATCCTAAGTGCAGAAAAGAGCGGCTGCAGGGCCTGTGGTAGGCAGCTATACGAAAAAGCCCTGATCTACTTGCTGTGTGCTGGCGCCTGGAAGTGAGGGCCCCTCCAGGCAGGACCTAGGTCAGGCCACCCCATCCCAGTGGGCAACCACCGCTCAGCTTCATGTGGGTATTATGGGGCTGCAGCATAGCCACACTGTGATCAGATCTCCAGTTTTTCAAGAGAGACTGGGAAACTGGATTTTTACATGAAATTTTCCAGTTCTCAAATGTGGGCCACTGTGGCTGGCCTGCCTGTGCCAGGTCCTTGAAGTGCAGCCTCCTACTCCTGCTGCAGCCCTCTTCCCATTTCCCTGAAGGGCACACTGAGGCTCAGAGGAGCAGTGTGGGGACAGAGTCCCAGAGAGCAGTTTCCAGGCTCTCAGCCTCACGTGGAAGGGTGCTGGTTCGGGTAGTAGATGACCATCAGCTGTGGCTAATTGGCCGTCAGCTGTAACCAGTGAGCCGTTGGCCACTAATATAACTGCCGTGGCTACGCTAGCAAAAAATGCGGGCTAGCAAGAAGATGGTGGCTGAGCTAGCAAGAGCGGATTGCAGAGAGGCGGATTGCAGCTAGCAAGGGTAATCGGTGGGTTGGCAGGCAGAAAAGCGGACAGCAGGTCGCACGTCGTGTGAATCCAGCCTCCAGTGAGACTATAGTGGTACGACTCGCCTACCTATGGCTCCGTGGGTGTTCCTTTTTGGCCTCGCCATATCCTGTGTTCTTATGTGGGCAGCGGGACCAGAGACCCCGCCTGATATCCCTCATGACAAGCATGGGGGTCCCATGGACCCCTATGGACCCCTGAGACCCCAGATGGAAGTGGGCCTTTCTCATGGACACCATTCAGCTGAGAGGCTTCTGGAAAACCCAACACAGAGAACTGAAACTCATCTTGGTGCCAAAGGGAGGAGTCACAGGAGCCCTGAGGCATTGTGGGTGTGGCCATGTTCCCATAAACAGGCCTGGGAAGAGAGCCATTAGGCTATGTGTTCCCTCTGGGGTTTGAAATGAAACTGGTCTTCTTTTCCTTTAAAATGTGTTCTCTGCATCCACCCACCTACCTAGTCGCAGAGGATTCTTGGGTAACCTGTCCTTGGAATTTCACCAGAGTTCCTAGCCAATTGCCTTAAGAATAGCCCCTGCCAGGAGTAAATTGACTTTTACTGAAAGATGTTGGCAGGGCTATGGTTGTGCCTGCTTGGCACTATCTGCCCACTCGGGGATGTTGGAAGCAGGGTACTTTCAAAGAACGAGAGCTTCAGAGTCAGGCAGACCTGAGGTAGAATTTTAACCTTTCTGAGCCTCGATTTCTTCATCTGTAAGATGAGTTATTTTGAGAGTTTTTCCTCTCAGCTTTTTAAATAACTTCAAACATACAGAAAAGTTAAAAGAATAGTTTATTGAGCACTCATTCCCTTAGATTTCACATTTGTTAATATCTTGTCGCATTTGCCTTCTGTGTGTGCGACATGCTGAACCACTGAAATGTTGGCTGTGGGGCTCAGTTACACCTGCGTACTTCACCACGTGCCCCCCAACGGGCTACGGTATTCTCTAGCATATGATTATCCCTTGAGAAATTTAACTTCAGCATGATATTATCTAAGACAATATTTCCTGATTTCCCCAATTGTCCCAATAATGTCTACATATATATTATATATATATTTCTCCCCCTCAACCCCCTCCCCAACTCCAGTCCAAGCCACTGTTTCTCAGTTGTGTAGGACACAGCTCCCTGGCCCATGATGGTGTTATGAGCCTTGTGCTCCCCACCGCCCCATGCTGAGGCAGTCGGTCGGCCGCTCACAGCAGCTCTCTCTGGCTGCCAGCCGCTCACGCTGGGCACCCGGCTGCTCCTGGCAGCACAGCAGCCCACGCTGACGTCCAGCTGCTCACCACAGCCCAGGTTGAGGGAGAGCTGTTGTTCACAATCTTAGCTGTAGAGGGCGCAGCCCACTGGCCCATGTGGGAATCAAACCAGCGACCTAGGCGTTAGGAGCACGGCGCTCCAACCACCTGAGCCACCAGGCTGGCCCCCAATAATGTCTTTTAAAACTTGTTTTCTTGATGGAGGATTCAGTGAAGAATCGCACCCTGCATTTGGTTGTCATGTCTCGAGTTTCATAATGCTGACACTTTGGGATTCTAAGTCAGTTGTTTTCCAGGCATGCTCTTGGGATCTATGTCTGTTTCTTCATGACTAGCTTCCAGTGTTCATATGAAGAAGGAACCCCACAGAGGCAATCTCATGTCCCTCTTAGTGCATCACTTAGTACATGCAATGTCCGTTTGTCCATTGTGGGTTCTGTAGGTTTGATCACTGATTAAGGTGCTTGTTAGGAGAGTCAATGAGATGAAAACATCCCATGGCCCAGAAATAGGTGATATGAGGAGAGTGCAAGGCCCATCACTCAGCAGCTGTGCCCATGCGTGTGGCATCTGTGGCCTGCATGGAGGAGGGCATTGGGAGGTCTCTTTGGAAGTCAAGATTAAGGCCCTGGTCTGGCAGCAATGAGGCAGAGCTGGCTCTGTGGGACTCGATCCAGGGGTGTCCACCTACTCCCTGAAAACTCATGGGGCTAAGCCAGGACCTGTGGAGGAAGGAGCTGCTCCTTCCCAAAGTCTTTAGAGTCCTCTCTCTCTCCCTTTGTCTGTCTGTCTGTCTCCCTGTCCCTCAGCCCCTTGTTCCAGTCAGACATGACAATACCGAGAAGTGGTTTCTGCCCCTCCTCATGGGGACACAGCCTGTCAGAGATGGCTACAGAATGTAATAAGCTCTCTGGTAGGTCTACGGGCCGTGGGGACGGCAGGGTGGAGCAACCAGTCCCTTCCAGAGTGGAGTGGGACACAGTAAGGCTTGAGCTGGCCTTGAAGGTTAGGGGTTTTCCCCAGGTAGAGAAAGGGAGGAAAGGCATTCAGGGCAGGGGGAACAGAGTATGCTAATACACAGAGGCTAGAAAGAGTATGGCATATTCTTTGCTTATTATAATGTGTCAGACATTGTTCTAAATGTTTTATATGTTACAACTCATTTAATTTGGTGTGTTTAAAATGGTGGTTTTTAAAACCATTTTTTAGAAAGCAATGGAATTTTTTTCCTAAACAAAGTCTTACATGGAATCAAAGTCTTACAGTTGAGCCTCTCAGGATCCTCCCACTGTTCACCTTCAATTCCAGACCTCAGGCCTGAAGCCTGAGGCCCTGAATCACACACTTGGCATCTGGCCTTTGTCAGGCAGGTAAAGGTTCTTCCGCCTCGGCATGACTGATATTTGTTGCTGGGTCATTACTGTGCACTGCAGGATGGTTGACAGCGTGCCTAGCCTCTGTTCACCGAGTGCCAGTAACACACACCCCTGTGCCCCCCTCTCCCATTGTGATAACAGAAAACTTCTCTGGACGTTTCCCTGAAGGGCAAAATGGTCCCAGTTGAGAACCACCAATCTAAGTAGAGGGTGGAAGCTGTGGTAGGTGGTATGCAGGGAGGGGCACAGTCATAAAGCTCTCCCTGGCAGCTGAGAGGAGGGAGCGAGACTAAAAACCTCAAAGCTGGGCAGCAAACATGTGGAGAGCAGGCCAGGGATGGGGAGGTAGGCTGTGGTGACAGGCCTGTTGGGTGCAGAATAAGGAGGGGTGACGAGGGGGCATCTCGAATAGCTTCCACCGCAGGCCTCCTCTGGGTGTCCTGTGGCCAGCAGGGCATTTCCCAGGGAGGCCTCAGGTCACAGCCCACTCAGCATGGGTGGTACGCAGTGCTGTGCCTACTTCATCTCTGAGGCCTCATCTTCTGGCATGTTCTCTGGGCACTGGAGTGATGGGAGGCCCCTGAGATCTGGACCCAATAGCCTTAAGAGGTGGGAGAGGCTTTTTCCAGCCTAACATATGCCAGGAAACACAGTACTTTTACCTGGATTCTTACAAGTTGAGTGAAACTTCTTTGGGAAATATTTCTCTTTGTTTAGAAATCTCTAAAACTTTCCAATTTTTTTTACCACTTTGTGTTTTTAGGGAAAATATGTGTTTTTCATATGATTTACGCTGCCTAAATAAAGTCATCGGAGTAAAATGAGTATTTGTATTAACGTTTCAGGCAGTGGTAAGTGAAACTTTTGTAACTGGCTAAGTACTATCTCTCTAGAAAGCCTTGATGTAGCCGCCATCCAGCAGTCTTAAATACTTGAAAGAAAGTCCCAGAAACCAGAAGGCGTCCCCACATCCTCTCACCGAATGATGTTGGCTGGGGCAGTTCTACTGGCTCTTGTGTCTTAATACCTGGTGCCCTGACAGATGGTCATGTGCCCCGAAACCTCGAGGCCTTCAAAGACACGTGCAAGAAACGAGAACCTCTCAGGCATCAGTTCTCCCACATTTTGAATTCATCTCATTAACAGAAACATTTCACACGTGTTCAGAGAGCATTGGTAGTTATAATTATTAACAAGGCGGTGTGGCTGGCCAAGGAAAATCTCTTGCCAGACAAATGCCAGAGCACAGGAGAGCTGAGACAGGAGGGCTCAGTCAAGCACAGACTGATTCAGCCCCTGCTGCTGGCCGGTATTCAGTCCTTGTTCTGTGCCAGACTCTGTCCTCGGTGCCCCCCATAAATTACATTATGTAGTTCTCACAACAGCCCAGTCTAAGCTGGGGACTATCCGTAGGTTAAATCACTCGCCCAGGTCTTACCTTCTGACTCCAGGGCTACACTGCACAGCAGCCCTCCTGGGCGACTGCAGTTGAGATAAAACAAGTTACCCATGCAGGCACCTAGAATTGTGCTTGGTGAGGTCAGTGCTCACCCAGGGTGTGCTGCTGCTGCTGCTGCTCTACGTTCTGCTCCATCCAGCCTCTGAGCTTCCCCTGGGCTCCTTCCCATGCGCGGTGTACCTGCAGAAAAGGAGGGGCAGTTATAACAGTAACACTGGTCACTGCACCAATAGGAGCTATCCCAAGGCTGAGGATTTCATAACCAATGCTTCACATGGTCTCCACTGTACGGATGTCTCAGTGAGGCCCTGCACAGGTCACATAGCTGGGCAGTGGAGGAGGATCTCGGGTTGGATACCACTTTGACTACAAAGCCCCAGTGGAGTGTAGAGTCCCAGGAGATGTGGAGCCAGGCAGGCCAGGGCAGTGGAGAGAACCTGGTACTCTAACGTGTGGGCTCTGGTCTCACCTTGCTCTCGCCCTCATCGAGAGCTTTCTCACCAGGCCACAGGCCCAGCTGAGTTTAGGTAGCACTTGCTGAGCTTCGGGTGACCATCATCTTGCTCAGGCAGCTCCTGTCCCCGGGGAACAACCAGTTGCCCGCATGAGGCCTTGTCCACGGCTGAGTGTGCCACTGCTGCCTGCTAGTGAGTTGGGGACCGTGGTTTGTAGTCCGGGGTCCTGTAGCCTGGTGTTTGTTTACTCGGGGCTCAACGGTCAAGGTCACTGCCTGCGCAGGGCCTTTTGTCTGACTTCTGGCCGTTCATTCAGCTGCATATCCACGGGTAAATCACTTCTGGATGGGGGTAACCAGAAAGATCCAGGTGTTGTATGTTTATCTTAATCCTCTTCTTACTCATTATAAAAGTTTCATGATTACAATAAAGAGAAAGCTTAAAAACCTGAGAAAAAAATGTCACCCACAAACTCCTCATTCCAGTGACACCCCAGTGGACTGTTGGTCACATCTCCTACCGGGACTTTTTCAGTGTCACTTGGTATGCTCAGAAAGAGCTCAGGGTCAGGAATGTGAGTTTAAATCTGCCTCTCTGGGCTTCAGTCTCATCTGTAGAAGGAGAGGGCCAGTGCTCGCTCTTCATAGGTTGTTGAGAGAACAGCTTGAAGCCATGTGTGAAGTGCCTTGCCCAGAATTTGACGCAGAGAAGACATTTAGTCAGTGACAACGTTGTTTATGTGCGTTTTTAAGATGTGGCACACTGCACAGCCAGCTCATGCGGGGTCTTCCCTTACCTTCACCCGACTCACAACGTCATCATCTTTGAACTTATGCACGCCTTTCTCATGCAGCAGGCTTTGAATTGAAACCATTCAGTCATAGATACTTCCTCCTTTTACCAAAGATTCCTATAGTTTCATCAGTAGGTGAGGGGGGCACTCAGGGAGATCCCACCCCAGTTCCAGGCAGTAGTAGGGGCTCAATAAATACACACTGAATAAAGGCATGACAAAAGTTGGCCAAGACAATGTGAGTTTCTTCAGTGTTTGTGACTCGGTGATGAGTTAGAAATTAAAAAATAAAAGTATGAAAAACAATTATGTAGTAATCTATGTGCCATATACTATTCTATAGTTTGCATATAATAATGTCATTTAATTTTCACCACAAACCTGACAGATGATGCAATCATAATTACAGTTATTGCAATTGCCATTTTACGGTTGAGGAAACAAGCACAGAGAGGTGAAGGAACGTGCCCAAAGTCACACAGCTGTTGAGCCCCAGCACTGAGATCGGAACCCAGGCCTTCTGGCTGCAGAGTTCTCGCCCTTACTCCTCTGTTCCCCGTCTCTGACAGTTCACCCTCTTGTCCATCAGCTCTGCATGGCCTAAGCTCAGGACCCAACACAAATTCCAGAAGTTCCAATGTCAGCTTGACCCCACTGATGGGTGGTTAGAGGTATACCCTGAACCTCAGTTTTCCTGTATGAAAAAGGGGCACATTCCTTGCTTTCAGGGTTGAGGTGGATAAGTTAAGAAAATGTATGTAAAGTACTTGGATCCTTGTAAATGTTCACGAAATGTTTCTTTCCCTTCCTATGCGCGGGGGCTACAGCCTGTTACTTGGGAATGAAGCACAGAGTAAGACCTGAAGTTTATGTCTGTGTGCCTCTGGGGACTGGTAAATGTCCTGACTCGCAGTTGACCTTTGCCAGTACCTGACTATTGGGTAAGCACGTATTCTGCTGGCCCTGATAGCCCCCGCTTTACTAGCTCCTGGCCTACCATCCCCCTCACTGCAGGCACAGGCCCCTTTGTCATGGAGGCTGCCATGACCATCCCCTCTTGTCTGGAGAGTAGTCCAGGCACGTTAGCATGGCATTCAGCTCCTTCCTACTCAGCCTCCCACCCGCCTGCTCTGCCTCCCCTGCCCTCTGTTCCTCTGGCCCACATGCCACCTTCCAGCGCTACATAGGGCCACCGTGTCCTTCATTCTGCTACTTGTGCTGGATCCTCTGCGCTCTGCTCAGATGCCACCTCCAATCGTCTGACCCCACGTGCCTTCTGCAGGGCCACGTGCGAGAGCCTCTGTGATGCTCCAGATCGACCTGCACTGAGCCAAGTGGGCTGAATGATGGACTGTTGAAGCCTTAACTCAGTTGACACATGTTCCTAAAAAAGGCCAGCAGTGGCGCTATATTCAGGCACCGCTTAACTGTTAGATGTCAGGGCTTTAGCCAGCGTCCTCCAGGCTCAGCCCTGCCCTCCTGTGGCTGCCCCCAGCCAGGCTCTCCCGGGGATGGTCTTCCCAGCTGCAAGGCTAGTGGAGAGAGAGTAGTCCCACCAAAGGAGCCCATCTCCAAATCAGCACTGTGGTGAGGGCATACACAGGCCAGCCTGGGTCATGACTGCTGCTGGCCCTGGAGGTGGACCATGCTTTAACCTCTACCGTCAAGGAAAGCCAGGGGCCATTGCAAGAAGTAGCAGGAGTGACAGGAGTTTTTACTGCTAGCAGGCATGCCCAGTAATTGTGCCAGGCTCTTCTCACTGCCCGAGTGGCCTTCCCTTCATCCCTGACTTCTCTTCAGCCTCAAGACATTGGGAGACGCCCTCTTAGCATCCTGGGCTGGCCTCTTTCCCTGAAACCTTTGGACTGCTGTGGGATTGAGGAATGCACTATTGAAGACTTAACTCAGTTGACACATGTACATGTCTCCCCGGAGGCCTCCCCTGACGGGTGCGCTTCTGTAGGTGGAAGGCCCCTGCTGAGTCTCCCTATGTCTCCAGGGCCCCTCACAGGAAGCCTGGTGCACACATGGTAGGCTAGGAAGGACCCCTGTTCTTCAGCTATTACAGACCTTCCCTTTCCCCAATCACAGTGGCTAGTCTGATGGCAAGGATAAAGTTGTTCATTTTCATTAGCCCAGACCCACTGATGTGTGAGGTCAAAAGCAGTAAGTATATCAGAATTTGCCAGGGGCCTGACCAAGTCTCAGAAGTCTCAGCAGCATAAGCAATAGTTGTAATTCGTGGGAAACAGGAAAGAATTCCCCTCAGAGCCTATGACAGGAACAGGTTATTGTTCTGTGCCCAGGGGTTTAGTGGGACTCTCACCCTGCAGGCTAATAATTATTCACTGTCACTTGTGGAAAGAAGGCCTCTTCCTGTCCCAGCAGGGACACTCTCCCACTCAGGTCAACAACGGACACAGGCATCTGCTTCCAAATGAGATGTAGTACATGGTTTGGAAAAAATAACAATCCTTTATAAGCTAAAAGTAATAGTAATCTCATTCAATGAAAAGAAAAAGAAGTTTCCCATCATTGATATTTTCAATTTATTTCTTCTGTTTTTTTCTCTGCACAGGCTTCTTTTTATGTAGTCGAGATGTTATGGTGTGTACAATTTTGTGTCTCATTCTTTTCAATTACTGTAATTATGCAAGGTTTCTTTCTCCTTTCTGTTTTATGCTATAGTCTTTGGGGTTCGATAAGTCTTTGGGGTTCAGTAACACTTTGGGCAGTGTTGAGCCCCAACCCCACTAGTTAGCAGGTCTGTAACCTTGGGTGAGTGACTAGCCCCGTCCAGGCCTTAGTTCCTCATCTGTAGGATGGGGGTAAGGTCGTGCCCTGCAGGGGCTTGAGCTCCAAGTGTGCGCTGAGATGTAAAAGGCCCTGTGCACTAGCACAGCCCCCGACACACAGCGGGCACATGCTAACCTAACTGCGTCCTGGCTCCCAAGGCTGTACCACCGGCTACTCAGGCAGCTGTTGCATATTTAGGTGTTTCCAAGTTCTCTCTATTGTGACTAACATTGCTGTGAACATTTTTTTGTATAAATCTCTATCTAAATATAAGTATCAGGTCATTTTATACTCCCATCAGCACTGTCTGAAGGCATTTGTTTTTCTATTATATCACCAGCAGGGGCTGCGCCCTCTGTTATTATCCTGGCTAAGTCGATACATGGAAAATGACATCTTCATGTTTTTATTTGCATTTCTTTGATAACAAATGAGGTCACCCATTTTGCCGTATCCAGGTTTCTTTAAAGAGACTTAGAAGAAGCAGGTATATGGAGAAGAGGATAGCGTTCACAGCCTGGTACGTTTATGGATGCCTGTCAGAATTCACCACCTCGGGCCTCCACCCTGGGATCTGAGTACCTCTTGGATTCTGACCTTCAGATCCCCATGGTGTAAACTCTGTCTCCCCAAACCCTGTGCAAGCAGGTGGCACTGCTACCAAGACAGGCTTTGTTCACCTCAGCCTCCTCAGCTCTGGTCCAAAGGCATCGACACTCTCTTTTCCACCCGGTGCACCAGGCCCAGACTCAGGACCTAGCCTTGGCTGCTCAGTCCCCAGGTGGGACGGCTGTGTCACAAGTAGGCAGCTCCATCACCCAGCTCTGGCCAGGGCTGGGGGGAAGAGGTCCATGTGAGAGACTGTGGGAAGAACCCGAGAACCGCGGGGCTTCTCAGAGCCTGAAAGGACAAGCCACCCTTTGTTAGACTCAGGGACCCCTGTGAGCCCTCCGAGGATAGGGACCGTGCTGGCTCTGTGCAGCCCTGCATCCTGAGAGCATGGCAGTGTCCAAGGCAAGCAAGCCGGCACACCTAACCACCTGCGAGGCACAGAGTGAGGCAGAGGGCTTGGTGTAAGGCAGGGGAAGTGGAGTAACCAGGACTTGCTTCCAGACACTGGAGAGCCACTGAGTGTGTTTGGGCAGAGGAGGCCAGGATCTGCAGTGTGTTTGAGGATGAGGATGGTGCCGGTGGTCCAGGGTAGCTGGTGAACTGCCTGTGGGAGCCCCTGAGAATTCACAGTGAGCATACAAACCAGGTGCCAGGGCAGGAGGCTCGGGCAACCCCCTCACTGTCGCCTGAATCCCAGGCTGCTGCTGGCCCTCCTCCAACAACTGACTTCTTCAACAAGCTGCCCATCCCTGGACCAAAGCCAGCTTTGTCAGGGCAACTGTGGGCAGCCCCCAGTGACCCGATTTGAGGGTAAACTCCCCAAGCAGTCCTGGGCATTCCACTGAATTCTGTCCACCGTCCAAGGAGTCCAACCGACCAAGGAGAATCTGGAAAACAGAGTTAGGAGAAAAGAGAGTTGAGGGGTGAAAGTTGAGGTTTCAGAAAATCCCAGTAAAAATGAAAACAAACCATCTGTCTTTCTCACTGGCATCTTACCCCGACAGTGGCCTTTGAGGATCTTGCCCCGTGGGGAAGACAGCTCTGAAACCTTATCCAGCAGCCAGCTAGCTGCTGACAACCCCCACCCCAAAAGGTTGCCCGGGTTTTCTGGGAGGGACCACCCCTGACAAGGCAAGCCTTTCCTGGAAGCCATCCTGACAGAGGAGGACCGTTCACCAAGACCAGAGAGCACTTTGGGGTGTCTTTTTTCCCCCAAACAAATGACTAACCTCCTCCCCCTCTGGCCTTTGAAGCATTTCAAAGCAATTGTAAAAATTATATGAACCCCATCGAAGAACTGTAACAACAATGTTTATACCCAGTGTTTGAAACAAAGACATGATATTATAAATAGTTGTAGATGATGAAGATAGGCAAGAAAAAAATAACATCATTAAAAGACTTTTACAAGACGGACCGTTCACAAAGATGGATGGAGTAACACAATACATTAAAAATATCAGCAATTAACATAAACACAACGCAGTGGACAGAAACCATCTGTCAGCCAGCCTCACCCTGGGCACGGTCCCATGTCATCCACACAGGGCACCGCCAGGGGCTTTTCACTGTGACCACAGTGAGAACGGGGCCCCCAGGAAGAAGCCGTCTGGGGGTATGTGCCCTGGCAGTCAATGTAGGAATGGGGCGTACGACTTATTTAGAAGGAAGTCTGTGAACAAAAGGGAAACTGAGGACTAAGGAAGTATCTTCTTTGGGGTCACAGCTTCCTCCAGGAACTTTTCCCTGACCCTAGGTGAGGTCGACCCCTGTCAGCTATTGCCATGGCACCCACTGCTTCTCTGTCACAGCATTGTTTCCCTGGGTATCCTGTGAGCAAGTCCGTGGCTTCTGGAGCTTCTCAGGCCGGTGTGTATAAGGAGCAAGGGGGACAACTGGCATCATGTCATAGCAGGCGCTGAAGGCCTGGCCTGACTCGTTGGCTTCTCAGTCACAGAAATTTCAGGTGCCAGTCTCAGGAAAGCCCAGCCAGCTCTCCTGACAGCTGTCGGAGACTGGCCTTGTTATCCACAGTGGGCAGATGACGAGGCTAAGGACCCACGCATGCAAGTGCTTAGGCAGACTGCCCGGAGCACAGCTGGGAAACTACAGTGCATGTCCTCGGCACCTCTTTCTCCTTCTAATCAGTACTTGATTTTCTAAAAAAGTAAAATAAAATTTGGTTTTAGCTGTGCAAAACTTTGGCCATACAGAACAGAATATACAGCCCTGACACCAGCAAGGTCAAACAAATATGAATGTTGTGTCGCAAGCTTCAGATCTCCCACACCTTCTCTCTCTTCTCTCTGTGTTTTTTAAGAAATAGAAAGTATAAAAAGAAAGCTACCCCCTACACTCACACACACACACACACTGCTACCCTGATTCCCTGGAGGTAACGTCCACTCCCCTAAGTTGGGAGACTCGTGCCCAATCCTGTCTTTGTGTTCTCTCTACATAAGGTTGCATTCCTAGCAGTATTGATGGTGTATGTGTGTTTTAAGTTTTTATATACGTGGTCTCGCACTGAACCAAGTGTTTTTCAAACACTTGCTGTTTTCGCTTTAGAACTTGCTGTCCCAGCCAACAGTTCTAGGTGACTCATCTGACTGTTGTGTGTTATCCCATAGTCTGCATGCACCAGTTTGTGCACCTGTTACCTGACTGAGGACAGGTGGTGGGTTCCATTTCCTCCTCTGCAGAGCACCGCGCATTTCTCTAGCTAGGCACTGGGAGCATGGTTGGCTGGCCCTAAAATGTGAGTGTCTGCAGGCGGAACAAGGACCAGCCAGATGGTGGTACCCATTTACACATCAGCCAGCCTCTCCTCTGCCCTCATCCCACCAACTCCTGCCTTACCCCGCTTACCATTTCTTGACAATTGAGGGATGCAGTCGTCAGACTTTCAGAGCAGCTTTACCCCTAAAAGCTTGTGCTCAACCTGGTTACTAGGAGGCCCAGGATTGGCCCTAAATATCCAGTGTTTGCAGGAATCTTTCCAGCCTTCACAGTAGAGTGGAGCTAGGGGTTCTCATTGGCTTTTGCCAAGAATGAAGGGAAACTTGGGCATTTAATCAGAAATTGGGCTCCTTGTCTGTTCTGTCTTGATTTCTGCCAGAGGCCACTTCCCATGCGTAATTTAGAGTCAGAGAGCTATGGGTTCGAATGGACTCTTCCCGAGTAACCCCCCCAACTCCCGCCACTGTGGTTATTTTATAGATCTAAGCCTGTCACATTACCTTCCAGAAGGGGAGCATGAAGACGAAGTGAGCTGGGACCTGGAAGCACCTGGCAAGTGCCTATTGTGTGGTTGGTCCTCCTGAGCGCTCATCCTTGTTGTTAGAAAAGGGAATGCTGGTTGCTGGAAACTGGCCTCTGGGGCTGGGCCGCCCCAGGCAGTGAAGGATTTGATCTCTGAGGCAAGGGTGAGCTTCTGGCAAGGCAAGTGTGAGTTATAGTGGCCTGAGCAATGTCAGCTTGGCCTTTAGAAACTAGCCCCGGACCAGTGGGGACCTTAGAGAAGCCATCCACACACACCTCCAGACCCTGGAGCCCGATGCTTGCTCATTCACGTGTTGCTCATCTTCCCTGTGCTACACCCTTGCCTCAGGCTGGGGACTCAAGGGCAAGAAAAATTGCTTAGTCCCTGCCTTCCCAGAGCTCCACAAAAGGGGTAGTCAGATGGTCCCACCATAGCACATGCTTCTGGACAGATAGATACCACAGAGGAAGAGGGCAGGTGTCACAGGGAGAGGGCAGCTTGGTGGGGCCTGGATAGAACCCGGGGCATCATTGCGTCTAGTTCACCAGGGTGGCCAGAAGTCTGTGCAAAGTCCCCGAGGTAGGAAAGGTGCTGAACAGAAGGGCAAGAAGGTCCTATGGCTGAGCCCAGGGGTGGGGGTGAATGGTGGGAGAGGGCGGCAGGGCGAACTCATACCTGAGCATGGTGGTGGACTGTATCTACATCCGTAGGACAGGAGAAGCCACCGGAGACAGACAGGCCTGAGCATGTGTCTCTGTGAGACTGCTTCCTGGGTGCCCTCAACACGACCCTCAAGTCCCAGTGTCTTCCTTTCTAAAATGGGGACCCTAGCACTGTCCTGGATTGTTACAAAGAATGAAACCCCTGACACTCTGGCATCCCAGTAGGCCCTCTGGACCGCTGGAGGAGAGGAATCCAATGCCTCAAATCAGAAAGCCCCCTTCACACTCCTGGACCTGGAGGTGCTCTCCTGGGACAGTGGGGAGCCAGCTGGCCCTCTGCAAACACAGCGATAACAGGAGGACCTGGGGCCTTGTGCCTGCCAAGGGCAGACACAGTAGCCAAGAGCCAGAACACATGGCAGAGGAGGAGGCAGTGCGCCCAGAGCTGAGACACTGGCAGTATTGGCTGGGCTGTAGGGTTCAGGTCCCTGCAGATTTGTATAGGCTCAGAGAGAGACAGTACTGCCTCCCCTCCTCTCCCAGCAGCCCCACGCCCACCTGAGAGAACGTGGTACCAGCAACAACTTGTGTGGGCTGCACGTATGTCTGAGTCTGTATGTGTCCACATGTGTGAGTATATGTGTGCCGATGAGAGCGTATCTGTGCCAGTGAGTGTGTCTGTGTCCATGAGTGTGTGTCTGTGCCAGTGAGTGTGTCTGTGTCCATGAGTGTGTGTCTGTGTCCATGAGTGTGTGTCTGTGCCAGTGAGTGTGTCTGTGTCCATGAGTGTGTGTCTGTGCCAGTGAGTGTGTCTGTGTCCATGAGTGTGTGTCTGTGCCAGTGAGTGTGTCTGTGTCCATGAGTGTGTGTCTGTGTCCATGAGTGTGTGTCTGTGCCAATGAGTGTGTCTGTGTCCATGAGTGTGTGTCTGTGTCCATGAGTGTGTGTCTGTGCCAGTGAGTGTGTCTGTGTCCATGAGTGTTTGTCTGTGTCCATGAGTGTGTGTCTGTGCCAATGAGTGTGTCTGTGTCCATGAGTGTGTGTCTGTGTCCATGAGTGTGTGTCTGTGCCAGTGAGTGTGTCTGTGTCCATGAGTGTGTGTCTGTGCCAGTGAGTGTGTGTTTGTGCCAGTGAGTGTGTGTCTGTGCCAGTGAGTGTGTGTGTCCATGAGTGTGTCTGTGTCCATGAGTGTGTGTCTGTGCCAGTGAGTGTGTCTGTGTCCATGAGTGTGTGTCTGTGCCAGTGAGTGTGTGTTTGTGCCAGTGAGTGTGTGTCTGTGCCAATGAGTGTGTCTGTCCATGAGTGTGTCTGTGCCAGTGAGTGTGTGTCTGTGTCCATGAGTGTGTCTGTGTCCGTGAGTGCATGTCTGTGCCAGTGAGTTGTCTGTGTCCATGAGTGCCTGTCTGTGCCAGTCAGTGTGTGTTTGTGCCAGTGAGTGTGTGTCTGTGTCCGTGAGTGTGTCTGTGTCCGTGAGTGCCTGTCTGTGCCAGTGAGTGTGTGTCTGTGTCCATGAGTGTGTCTGTGCCAGTGAGTGTGTGTCTGTGTCCATGAGTGTGTCTGTGTCCGTGAGTGCATGTCTGTGCCAGTGAGTGTGTCTGTGTCCATGAGTGCCTGTCTGTGCCAGTCAGTGTGTGTTTGTGCCAGTGAGTGTGTGTCTGTGTCCGTGAGTGTGTCTGTGTCCGTGAGTGCCTGTCTGTGCCAGTGAGTGTGTGTCTGTGTCCATGAGTGTGTCTGTGCCAGTGAGTGTGTGTCTGTGTCCATGAGTGTGTCTGTGTCCGTGAGTGCCTGTCTGTGCCAGTCAGTGTGTGTTTGTGCCAGTGAGTGCGTGTCTGTGTCCGTGAGTGTGTCTGTGTCCGTGAGTGCCTGTCTGTGCCAGTGAGTGTGTCTGTGTCCATGAGTGCCTGTCTGTGCCAGTCAGTGTGTGTTTGTGCCAGTGAGTGCGTGTCTGTGTCCGTGAGTGTGTCTGTGTCCGTGAGTGCCTGTCTGTGCCAGTGAGTGTGTGTCTGTGTCCATGAGTGTGTGTCTGTGCCAGTGAGTGTGTGTCTGTGTCCGTGAGTGTGTCTGTGTCCGTGAGTGCCTGTCTGTGCCAGTGAGTGTGTGTCTGTGTCCATGAGTGTGTCTGTGCCAGTGAGTGTGTGTCTGTGTCCATGAGTGTGTCTGTGTCCGTGAGTGCATGTCTGTGCCAGTGAGTGTGTCTGTGTCCATGAGTGCCTGTCTGTGCCAGTCAGTGTGTGTTTGTGCCAGTGAGTGCGTGTCTGTGTCCGTGAGTGTGTCTGTGTCCGTGAGTGCCTGTCTGTGCCAGTGAGTGTGTGTCTGTGTCCATGAGTGTGTGTTTGTGCCAGTGAGTGTGTGTCTGTGTCCGTGAGTGTGTCTGTGTCCGTGAGTGCCTGTCTGTGCCAGTGAGTGTGTGTCTGTGTCCATGAGTGTGTGTCTGTGTCCATGAGTGTGTCTGTGTCCATGAGTGTGTGTTTGTGCCAGTGAGTGTGTGTCTGTGCCAATGAGTGTGTCTGTCCATGAGTGTGTCTGTGCCAGTGAGTGTGTGTCTGTGTCCATGAGTGTGTCTGTGTCCGTGAGTGCATGTCTGTGCCAGTGAGTGTGTCTGTGTCCATGAGTGCCTGTCTGTGCCAGTCAGTGTGTGTTTGTGCCAGTGAGTGTGTGTCTGTGTCCGTGAGTGTGTCTGTGTCCGTGAGTGCCTGTCTGTGCCAGTGAGTGTGTGTCTGTGTCCATGAGTGTGTGTCTGTGCCAGTGAGTGTGTGTCTGTGTCCATGAGTGTGTGTCTGTGCCAGTGAGTGTGTCTGTCCATGAGTGTGTGTCTTTGCCAGTGAGTGTGTGTCTGTGCCAGTGCGTGTGTGTTTGTGTGTATAGTTTTATTCACAGGAGGGAGGTGAGTGAGAGGCCAGCTTCCTGACAAGGCAGTTACAAAACATTCATAAAACTTTTATTGGACTTGCCACCCTTCCAGATAAATATTTTTTGATTTTTATGGGCTTGTTTTAGGGGCCCGGGCTTAATCATGGCTTTGTAGCTTCTTTTAAAAAAATTGAATTTTTTTTTTTGGCAAAGGGAGCCCCCTTTCCCTCATCCTCGCCAAAAGCAGGCTGCACTCTGAGCTCATAAATTCCTGCCATTCTCAACTCTTGCCCTTTCTCCCTCCATATCCTCACAACTAGGATGAACCTGAGAAGAAAAGAGGGAGAGAGAAGAAAAGATACCACTTACCCGTCTCCCTCCTGTTTTCCCCCTGTGAACCCCAGCCCTGTGCTGGAGGCACTTTGGATTCAGCTCCCAACTGCCCACAAAGGAAGCTGACAGAGGGGTCCAGATTGGGGCTCCACCTGCTGCCTCCCTTAGAGGCGGGACACCCTGGCTGGCCATGAGGTTTGCACAGCTGTGCCCCCCCTCCCCCAGCCATACCAGCCTCCTTCCTGCCCTGTAGAGGTCCTGAGTGAAGCCCCCTCTTGTGCTCCCCTCTCAGATCTTGGCTGTCGGCTCCTTCATGTCTTGGCGGTCTCAGACCAGCCACCCTGACCGCTCCATCCAAAATAGCAGCCCCCAGCCCCAGGCTCTGTGCCATCCCTCTCTGTCACTCTCTTGTACTTCCTTTGTAGCACTTAGCACTCAGAAATTTTCTCCTTCATTTATTTATTGGTTGTAAGTGTATCCCCCTTGCAAACTTCCCCCATGCAGACACTGCTGTATCCCCCACACTTGGAACAGGGCCTGGCGCATTATAAGTACTAAGTAGATATGTGTAGGACGTGCTGAATGAATGGTACATGGTAGATACACCTGGGTGGTCATGATGGGGCCTAACAATAAAAATGGTTACTATTGTTCAGACCTTGCTTCGGACACTGTTCTAAGTGGTTTTCATTATATTAATTCACTCAGGCCTTACAAACCCTCTGTAAAGTAAGTTCTATGGTTGTCCACATTTTTTGGATGAGGAGACTGAGGCAGAGAGTCAGATGTCTTATATGAAGCCACACTGCTGACTGGAGCCTGAGCCAGTGTTTGGATGCTGGCGGTCTGGGAGCTCAGCCCGAGCTCTTGGCTATTACACTTGATTCTCCAGGGAGAACAACAGGGAGACAGTGTGTGCCCTTTCAGGCTGCTGCAGCCTGAACTGAACCCTGCCCAACAAACATCGGCCAGCACTTGGCAGGCGCCCACCCTCCTGGCCTGTTGCCAGACCTTGGACCAGAGGCAGTAAGGCTCCAGGACTGGGGGCAGGGGCTCAGGTTCAGATGCTTGTACTGCCAGATCGCCAACTCAGGTGCCTTCAGGGGATGGGCCGGGGCCCCAAAACAGAAGAGTCAGTCTCAGGTAGAAAAAGCAGTGCATGGCAGTGAGAGAGTAGCTGGTGGCTTCAGGCACAGCACAGGCCATGAAGGGGCAGCCACAGCCTGTTATCCCACCCCACTGCTGCAGGGTGGGAATGTGAGGATAAGTCTTTCAAGACAAACGGGAAATTCAGAATTGCATGGCTAATGTCCTGAATTTAAAGGCAAGTGAGTCATTCAGACATTTCAAAAATGCTAGGAGGCTGGTGTCTGCTCCCAGCCTAGCATTTTTCTTGTTTTATCTCTGATGAGAGAGGTGGGTCCCCGGAAGGAGAGCCAGGCACCTCTGCCTGTGGGCACAGAGAGAAGCAGCAGCTGGGTCTACAGAGGAGACCACAGATGAGGTGGCACTGGGCTCAGTCTTGGAGAGTGGTGGAAATGGCTTGGGGGAGGGTGTTCCAGGCAGGAGGAGCCTCAGCTCTGCTCAGGAGAGAGGGCATTCCTGCTGCCCAGAGTGGTTGGATTGTAGGGGACCTGGAACACCTTGATGCCTGAAGAGGTTAGGGTTCTCTTTGGTGGATGGCAGATCTATGAAGAGTCTTCAGCAGGAGCCATGGGGACCCCCAGAAGATCTCGTGAACCTCTTTGTGAGGCAAAGGTTAGAGGTGATTGGGGGTCCAGGCTCCAGGGGCAGAGAGAGCGAAGCAGACCAGAGCAGACCCAGTGACCGAGTGGACGCTCAGCACCCAGCCTAGCCCAGGTGAGTTCGCTCTCATAGCAGCGCTGTTGAGGGCATTGTCCCCGCCCCATCTCCCCTCAGCATACACAGGCATGTGCACACCTGCATGCACACATGCACCAGTTCCTGGCGGAGGAGTGGCGGGTGGAGGGCCTGAGGCACTTTTCTTGCCCCCCACCCTGTGAATGCAGCCACGGCTACAGGGGCCTGTGGAGCCGAGCTCCTGCTTCCGCTTCCAGCTTCAGGGGTGATCCAAGCCCCTGCTGGACCACTGGCGATTTTCTTACTCCTCCCCTCACAGTCTGCTGAGGGTGTTGTTGCTTTCCAGTTTCACAGAAGAAACAACTGAAGTCAGAGTGGTGTAGGGCCAGCCCAGGGTTACCCTCACATTAGCAGCAACAGCGAGGCAGGGTCCCAGGCCTCCCTGGGTTTTGTGTGAATGTGGAAAGGAGCAGTACTGGTCGCCCTCCTACCACTGTGACTTCTGCAAACCCCACAATGCTCAGAAATCAGAGAAACGGCATCAGGGTGGCAGAGGCACAGCTCCCCGCACCTCTGCTCCAGCCCAGTTTCCTCTTCCTCTGGCATCTTCCTGGGTCACCCCAAGGTGTAGTCGGCTTGTCTGTATTCTTCCAGCCTCTCCAGATACAACCAGGATCCACCGATCAGTGGCTGCTGTAACTCAGAAATAAGATAGCTCTATAGTTTTTAGAGTGGACCCAGCAAACTTAGAATGCCGCCAGGTGCGGGCAGGCAGCATAAGTGAGTGGCCCTGCCGGATACCACTTGGGGAGCACTGAGCACAGTGCCTGGGGACCACACACTTTCTGAGGGGGTGGCCCATGCTCACCTCAGGCCACATGTTGCCCTGGGAATGCAGGGCCACATTTTTAAATGTTGGCAACTGATCTCCTCTTTTTAAAGCACCTCTCGGGGCCCAACCTGACGCACAGACGGCCAGATTAGGACTGCAGCTAGAATTTACAGGGCATCCTCCCACAGAATCCAGTGAGCCCTGCACACGTCAGTCCCCACTACAATGGTGACACTACCGTTTACTGTGTGCCTCGCACACGCGGGCTGTTTCACAGGCACTGCCTCGTTCATTCCTAGTCCCTTTCCACCAAAGTCATTGACCAAGCAGGAGAGCCTCATGCAGGGCCACAGCTGGGCTCTGAGGTTGGCAGTGATCCCAGCATCCCCAACTCCCAGCAGTCAGGCTGCTCTGAGAACCCACTAGGGAAGGAATCCCCAGAAGACAACTCAGAAGGAATGCTATTCAGATCCTCCTGGGGCGTCCAAGAGGATTCGAGGTAGTACACAAAAAAGTCTGCAGACAAAGTTCCTAGTTACGTGTCTGTTTTTAATGCACACTTTCTGTGTGAAAAGGGATCCTTCCTGAATGTCAACTTATGTCAGCATATAATGTTTTCTAATTTAACTGAATTGATTTAAAGAAATATTTAGTAAGTAATAGTAAGTTTTTAGTAAATTTCAGTGGGTATGGCAAAAATAGGAATACCAAAAAGAGATTTGGGAAATTGTGGTGGGTCATCCTAGAGTTTTGATGGGTGAAGAAGGACTCACGTGGCTATCAGAGGGCAGGTGGAATTTACATCAGGGAGAGAAGGGATGATGTATGAGTCAGATTTCCAGTTCTCATGAAAAGCAGGCAGCTGCGTCCGTTCTAGGCACATCCCCACGAATGAGTGAGCTGTCAGTTCTCTGCAGTCCCCCAGCCCACTTCTCTTCCCCCAGCCATGTGGGCAGCTGCATTTGGGACCTAGTGTCAGCTGAGACAGGCAGGAGGGGCTGTGCAATGACAGGTGACACCACAACTGATTTAATGAGGGAAGTGAGCTTTCTGGGAGGCTGTGGGCAATGAGGCCTGGCAGGCAGACCCAGGCGAGGCTGTGAGGGGCCCTGGGCCCCCTGTGGGGCTTCCTCCAAGATCTTGTACCGACACTCCCTGGCGGCGGGGCCTGCGCTTCCCCAGTGGCCCAGCCCAGAGCTCCATACACACCGTGGTAAGGAACCATCACAGGGCCCAGGTGCTGGAATCAGGCGCTGAGGGGCCGTAGGTGGCTCAGCCCCTCTCCCGGGTGCCCTTTGTCCTTCCCCAACACTGGACCTTGCCATGGGGCCATGGGCTCTGGGGTTTGGTTCAGGATTTGGTTTACTTAGGAAAGAGGCAGCAGCTCTGACCCCTCTGCCCCACATACACACGAGTTTTCCTTGGATAAAAATGTTCATATGTCCTAGAAGTTCTCACTGCTCTGGCTATTTTTTAAGGGAAAAAAGTAAATCTCCTCTTCAAAGTGAAATGAAGGTGGTATGTGGCAAGACATGTGACCATGTCTCTCTCAGCTGAGGAAGCCAAATGCCAGCCTGGAACTTGAGATGGTCACTAGTTTCTCCTCATTTCACCTCCAGAATGAGAGAGGAGGGCAGTCCTAACTCAGTTCTGCTTGATGTCAGACCCAGACCATGGTCCAGGCCAGATAAGACCCTGCCAACACCATCGAAACTCGCCCTGTCTGCTGAGTGGGGCTGAGGGGACAGCCCTTGCTTGGCACTCCCATTTACCCTTTCCTGCCCACATGGCAGATACCATTTTCATTCTGCATATGTGGCTGTGGCGGCTCTGAGAGTCAGGCAGCCAGCCTGAGACCCCAGCAGCTCAGGGTCCATCCGTGCACCTGCCCAGTGGGCTTCTCTGGCAGTCGGCGCGTCTGCTTGTGGGGCTCATGCACTCAGCAAAGAGGTCTCCCTGGAAGAAGTGGTCTCGGCTGGCCTTTTCCAATTACGGGGCTGGGAGAGGCACTCAGGTAGCCATCTGGACATGGGTAAGGTCACCAGCAGAGCCCAGGAGGCCTAAGTGGGTGCGTGAGGTCAGGGCTGGGTACGTTGGGAAGGAGGCAGATCTGGGAGCAGGAGGCTCTCGATCAATACAACACATATGGACAGAGGCCCGCCTAGACTGTTTTCCCCAGGACCTGGGCTCCCCCAAAACTGCACAGAGGTCATTTGAATCCAAGCAGAAGCTCCCACATTTGTGTTTCCTTGTTATGCCCGGCACTAGAAACAGCCAGCCCCGGGGACTACCTGGGGGCATAAGCAAGGCCCTGGGCCTTTGTCAACAGCAGAATTCCTCTACACTTTGCCTTCTCATCCCCACACTCCTGCGCCATCTGGAGCACCCCAAAACCTCAGTGGGGCCCAGCACTTAGCCTCTGCACTTGGTCCAGCAGCTTGGCCCAGCCCCAGTCCAACCCACTAGGCAGGTTAGCGTCTCAGCCAGCTTCCTGTCAGGCCCCTGCTAGGCCTCGAGGCCACCATCTTTCCTCGCTCCTGCTGCCAGTGCTTGGGCCTAGCCTCCCAGGGGCTCAGCCACAGTCCACCCACCCACCCACTGGGTTGATCATTGGACTCCCTGGAGTGGGGCGAGGGGGTAATGAGTCAGGTAGCCTTTGATGATGATAGCCAGAGACGGTTCTGAATGATCAGCTCACTTCAGAGGTATGGACTCCAAGGAGGGATCTGGGAGAGGACTTTGCTGACCTTTCTTTTCATAGCTCTCTCCTCTGACTGTCTAGAATGCATTTATTCTCTTGTTCATTCAAAATCTACTGAAGCCCATGTCCCCTGGGTGTGTTTTTGTGGCTCGCAGCCTCCCGACCTGAGCAGTGTCCCACACCCCCATGCCCTCCGCCACCTCCCCAGGCTCCTCAATCTCCCTCCCCTACTACACCAGCTTTCATTCCCTTCCTCAGAAGCTTCAACTTCTTCCCTTCTCAGGGCCTCTGCACGGGCCATTGTTTCTGCCCACCGCACCATCCTCTTTTCTTTTCCCATGGCTTCCTCATAAACCTCCTTCAGGTCTTGGCTTTAAACATAACCCAGAGACCTTCCTTGGTCTTCCTGTCTCAATAAGTAGCTCACCTGTTTTCTTGCTCATAGCACCTGCCTTTTCATTGCATGTGAAAGATACTCTGTCCAGTGGTAAGATCTTGGGTTCTCAAACCCAAATGGGTCAGGATTCCAGCTCCACCATTTACTCAGCTGTGTGTTCTTGAGCAAATGACTTCACCTCTCTGAGCCTCAGTTTCTTCATTTCTAAATTGGGGAAAATAATAGAAGTTATTTGTAGTAGGTTGTTGTGGCTAATTGGGTTAATATAAGAGCACATTTAGAAGAGGACATGTACTTGTTAGCTTCTGATGACATTGACTGCTTGTCTGTTCTCCCAGTGATTCCTGGGTACATCTGCTGTAAGTTCCATGAGGATAGAGATTGAATCAACACACTCAGTAGACTTTTTGTCGAGTAAGTTCATGTGCCAAACACTGCTGGGGCCTGGGACAAGGAAATGAGTCGCTTACAATCCCACCCCTCAAGGAACTCAACAGCGCAATGAGGAAGCTCTGCAAGGACAAGTAGGCAAAGGAAGACTTAGAAAGGACTGTGGATCTTTCCAGAAGGTATCTGCAGGAGCAGTCTTCACAGTGTCTGGAGAAGCCAGAGGTGTGGCTGAAGCTAGGAGTAGGCCCACTGTGACCGTGGGGGGCTGGCAGGCTCAGCCCAGCACCTGGAACTGATCCACAGGTAGGAGGCACAGGAAGGCTTGTTTGGCCCTGGTGTGTGCAGTGGATTATGGGGAGGAGAGCCGGTGAGGAGTAGCAGAATGGACCTAGGACAGAGACACAGAGGGCCTGCTAAGGCCTGTCCTGCCTCCAGCTCTTTCTGCCCAAAGCCCCTCACAGTTGTACATTTCCTCAAGTGCTCATTTTCAATCAGCCATTACTTTGGCTCTGGAGTCTTTTCAAGCCCACATCTCAGAAACACAACCTAAGGAAGGAAATCCTTTTTTCTGAGCTCCATTTTTCTTCGCAGTTTCCAACCACAGTATTTTTCTCTTTTTGGTATCCAGTCCAATCACCGTCCGTTGGGAGAGCCACAGAAAGGTCCAGGCCTCCACCACAGTTGTTCATGCACCTGCCTACATGCCTTGGCTCACGGCCCCTACCAGCAGCCAGCCCTCCACATGCCGTGTCATCCTCTGCAGTTCTTTCTCTGACACCCCAGGTCTCCCTGCAATCTGTCTTTGCCTGGGAGCTTCCAGAGGGCAGGGCATGGCCATGCTCTGAAATTGCCATTTATAGGTGGGGTTTCTATGATCTGACTCTGACCAGGTCAGCTGGCTGTGTCATGCCCCAACACACACTCACAGGCTCACTGTTCTGTAAGGGACTAGCCTGATCCAAGGCCTCCCTGAGTTTAACGGGGCCACTGTTATGCTAAGACTCCGTCTCCCCAGGGCAGTCTGTCAGTGACCCTGCAGTCTCTCCACTGTGGCCTCTCAGGCCTTCTCCTCGTCGATCATGTGTTTGTATATGGTGTGACCAGTGTGTCTAACAGAGCGGGACCAGCCCTGTCATTTCTAGGTACCTGAGCCCTGAGCTGGTGCTCTGTGAAGCCCAGTCTAGGAGATATCAAATGGAGGGATTGGGGCTATCTAGTCTGCTATTCTGATTAAAGCAGAGGTTCTCCCAAGTCGTGGAGCTGCTGCACGAGCTTCAGCCCCTTCCCTAGTCCACCTGACTCCTCTCTGTATTCCTGGATTGGGAGCTGGAGGGACTGCCTGCATTCCTCCGTTCCTCATGGTATGTGGGATCAGAATCCTCAGAGGGCCTGTCACACACAGTGTGACCATTTCAGGGCGGGGGAACCTGAAGAGGAAGGTAATCAGCTCTAGCTGCCACTTAAAGGGCAAGTCAGCTGGGCAGAGAGACTGGGGAAGGCCTTCTGGACAGGGGGAGCCAGCCAGAGCTGGAGGCTAAGGCCACCCGTTGTGTCCATTGACTGGAGTTGTGGGGAGAGACAGTCACTGGGGAGGAACTGCAAGCTGGGTTCTCCAGAGGAAGCATGGGGGCTTGGGCAGTGAGGGGACTTAACACCGCCTTGATGACTAACACTTGCCCGAGGACCTCACCGTCCAGGAGAGATGTGGAAACGAATCCTTCTCTACTCTGGTGGGTGCTTAGTGGAGGATGGACAAGCAGCGTTCCCCATCTAGTCCTGCCCCGTAAGTACCTTCTCAGTCATCTAGAACACAAATATTCTGTTCACCAGAGTCGCAGATGAGGAGCCAGAGAGCTCATGTGGCCGTCCTGAGCCACACAGTGGTCCATAGCAAAGCCATTCCCCAGGCACTTGGGAACTGACCCTACACTGCTGAATGGGGTTGGCTGCTTGGTCGCAGCAGGCCCAGCTCATAACACAGTTCATTACAGGAAGATAGGGAGGGCTTTAGGTGTTCGTTCGACATTGATTTCAGGGACCCACCCTGACGGGCAGTGTGGTATGCTTGGCCTCAGGAGAGGGGAGGGTTGGCACAGCCTGCGAGCCCCACTCCTGTTGATGTGGTCTGAGCTGAGCTCGGGCCTGGAGTATATGTGGGCTGTCACCTGGGGTGGACAGCTCTGGGCCCTGCTCTCTGAGCTGGCAGGGCAGCCAGGGGCACTGCACAGAGCACCTGCAGTTACAGCCACCGACCCAGGCACTAATGACGACCGCCAACATTTGGAAAGGGCACGCTGCATGCCATGTGCTGGGTCAACTTTTCACACACAGTGTCTGGTTGCTGCAAGGAGCTCTGCCAGCTTCCTGAGTCCAGAGCCTCGTGAGGACTCTGACCAGGCACTTCTCAGAACCCCCGATTTTATAATCAGAGACCCCAGAATGGAGAGAAGGCCAGGCATTTGTGCTTTTCCTACACACCATACTATGAAGCCTCGTATTGACTATGTATGATGGAGATTGTGCCCGTTTCCCCAGTGAGAGAACAGGCGGACTGACTGTCTGCCTTGAGAGAGCACGCAGCGAGGCTGTGTCGAGCCTTGTGGATCCAAGCCCACCCTCTTCTCCACATCGGTGAGCAGGCTGCTGCTTCAACAGACAAAGCTGGTTGTTGGGTGGACAGAGTGGCTGAGTAGGTGGACACAAGCAAGGTGCTGTCAGTTTGGATTTCTGGTCCTAGAGGCAGGGAAACCAGGTGCAGTAGGTGTACTGCCCCTCAAACAGCTTCACCTTATAGTAGAAGGCACTGGCCCTGAATTGTTTTGTATCATCATAGTTATCCATGTCTTATGAAAGTGTTCAGCCCCATGAAAATGTTGTGGGGGCTTTCCTGCCTCCTCAGAGAACTCCAAATATAATTTACACTGTCTTAACAAGTCAAGGTCATGACGAAGACAACAGTGTGGGACTTAGAGGGATTGTTCCGTGTAGGGCCCTGACCTGGTGTCCAATAAATGAGCTGGGTGGACCATTCTGGGTTCAAGTGTACAGGGTGGGGGAGGGCCGCAGGGTGGTGGGCAGATGGCCTAGGGCCTCAAAGTTGGCGACACCTTTAGGCGTCAGCCGGGGAAGCTGTCCCACACCAGGAGGGGTGCGGGCTCTTCCTCCTCTTGGGAAGATGGAGGAAGCTGGTGCTATAAGGAGATCGCCACAGCTCGGGGCTGGACGTGATTTCATTTCTGGCCTTTTGGAAGCAGTGAGCACACGAGCAGCCACTGTCTGGCATCGTTTTCCCATTCATTCTTCCACGGGCTCATTTGTTCATCAAACATTTATTCTGTAGAGGAGATGGCATTTGCACAGCAGGAGGAATCAGTGTGAGATTGGGAAGGGACAGGGAGAAGGAGGGACAGGGCCGAGGAAGAACCTTGGGAGTGTGGGCATGTGTGGAAAACCACAGCCGGGCCTGGGCTGAGGTGTGGGCAGAGCCTCCATGTGCACCTGAGCGGTTTTGACTTTCCCTCTTGGTCCAGATCGGGAGAGGCAGGATTGGAGTGGCGGTGCAGTCTTCCTCCTTGCTCATCTCAGACGCAGAGAGGCCTCTGGGACCTTTGACTCCTTTGTCTCTGTGTTTTGAGAGGTACAGTGGTTAGAGCTTTGACCGCCAGAGAAGAAAGAGCCGCATGTGGAAAACTTCTGTCAAATTAAGAAACCTAAACAGAACATGAGTTCACTTGGGCTCGGCACCTGAGAGGCAAGACCCTGCGGGCTGGCCTTTGGAAAGGCAGCAAGTAGAGCAGGCTGAGAGGCCAGCTGCACCCTCCACGCACCTTCACACCTGCCCCACGCTCTTGCCTGCTGCAGCCTCCTCTGCCACCTGCGCTCCCCTTAGCAGCCAGGGGGCCTGCCAGCTGATGCCAAACCCACCCCTCCGCTAAATCTCCCACACCTTGTGCCATGCAGGTATGCACACACACATTTATGGGCACAGGTGTGCTCTTCACTGGGGTTCTCCACACTTCTCCAAGCCTCTGTTCAGATGCCATCTTAGCAGCAGGGCCTTCCCTAGCCACTGTCTGCGGAAAAGCAAAGCTCCTTGTGCATTGACGTGGACACTCTAACTTTGCTGGATGGCCTGGCCAGCACTGGCATGGAAAGTCTGCCAGGCAGGCTCTGTGGCCCCAGCACCCAGTGCAGTGCTGGACAAAAAGTAGGCACTCAGTAGCATCCAGCGAATGAACAGACTGCACGGCCTTGGGCTAGTAGTGGAAATCTTGATCTCTGAAGACAGTGGCTGCTCGTCTCCAGGCCTGAGCTGTGGCGATCTCCTTATAGCACCAGCTTCCTCCATCTTCCCAAGAGGGGGAAGAGCCCGCACCCCTCCTGGGGTGGGATAGCTTCCTCGGCTGACGCCTAAAGGTGTCGCCAACCTTGAGGTCCTAGGCCATCTGCCCACCACCCTGCGGCCCTCCCCCATGCCCGTGCCCTGACCAGCATAGTCACGGGCTTCGTACAGAGCTAGGCAGCGTGATGGAGTGTCTCCCAGTGTGCAGGCCATGCTGTTCATCGGTCACCGTCCCGACACCACACTGATGCTGTACCCGTGTCCACCTGACAGGTCTTTGGAGGGCAATGGAGGTGACACACTTGGCACACATGATGAGCCAGGGCTCTGTGTGCCCAAGTCTGGTTTGGGGGATGCCATGATCGGAGAAGGGGATGGTGGGTGCAGCCCCTGTCCCCGGGGTTCTGCCAGCATTTGCTGTCTCCTGCCCGCCCCTGCCCCAAGGTTTCTCTTGGCCTGTCAGGGTCTTCTGTGGATAGGACCTTCTCCTGAGCCCAGCCTTGGTCTGCCCCAGCTCTGCTCTGACACCCATAAAGGACCACGCATGTGCAAATGCTCTTCTGTGTGCGTGGGGCAGTGTGTGTCAGCTCACTCAGTACCAGTAACACAGGCCTCCACAAACTTATTTTCGAAAAACAGAGGACAAAGGCATTGTTTCCAGGGCTGAGGAAAGCAGGGAGCTGGGAGCTCCTGACCCTGTGACCTTCCCATGGCTGGCTGTGGTGCAGAGCTACGCCCAGGAAATGGACCATGATGACAGCCATTCCTTGGTGCACAGGCTGCAATTCCCAGCGTACCCCTATGTGTTCATACTGGGACAAAGATACCACAGACAGCTCAGTACTGTTCTTGGGGCATTTCCCACCCTGGGCCAGTCTTCCTCTGTCCCATGGAGCCCAGGTTCCTGAGGATGGAGGGACGCTGGGTTGGAAATACTCCAAGCTAAGGCCTCTGCACTCCCCCAGACTCTAGGGCAGCCTCCCCAGAAGGAAAATAGCCCCACCAAGCTACAATGAAGGATCTGAGTCCTGTGGCCACAAAAAGGTTAAATCCTACCTAGCACAGAGCCACAGACAGTGTTTTGGAAGAAAGAGGCCATGCGCCAGTGAGCAAGGGTCCACGCCAGCCCTTTAGCAGCTCATGGAACAGTGCTGAGCCAGGGGAGGGCACTCCATCCCCATCATACCTGCAGAGAGCCCCAGGGCTGGTGGCAGTAGACAATAAGTCAAGAGGTAATTTCAATGCACAGTGCAGGGGGGAAAGGACCAGGACGTGAGGAGGAGACAGTGATGCCACTTGTCTCCTGCCCTGTGCCAGATCCCATGCTGGGCATTAAGGATTCACATGGGCATGAAGGCTGAGGTGGAGGAAGCCAGCCCAGGGCCTGTGCCCAACACACAAGCAGCGGATCTTGTATGTGTGCAGTAACAGTGGAGCCAGTATTGGCGGGCATGCTGGGTGTTGATGGGGTGAGGGTGCCCGCATGCCACGTAGGTGGGTCAGCCACACACCCACATGAATTTCCCTGGCCCCGAGCCTGGGCTCTTCCTCTGAGGCGCTGTGCATGTGCACACAGCCCATTCCCTTTGCGGGCCGGTGGGCCGAGCAGCTGCAGCCAGTGAGGGATAAACGCCAGGGGCCTACAGCTGTCAGGAGTGCGGGCAAGGACCACTGACGCCACTCTCGCCCCTCTGGAAACAGGGCTGACACAGTAATCAGGAGGCCACGTGTGGGCCCTGGAAGATGACGACGCCCCTGCTCCCCTTCATTGTTCTGGGTGACCTTTATTTCCCTGTCATAAAAATGACACTTTTAATATGCGGAATTTTTTTTTTTAAAGAAAAGCAGTATGAAGAAGACTTCTCTTGTCAATAAGCTCTACCTTTTAAACCAGTTATCTTAGTCTCTGCTGTAGGTATTTTAATTGAAGATTAAGTGCTATTAAAGAGTATACGCATTTAAGGAGTATTTGGAGTATTAAAAGTCCGCTCCCTCAAGGGTGGGGACAGTCTTTGTGGGGGCCACCAGGAGCCATGCCCGCCCTCGCTGCCTGCCTGAGGGGCTGTCTGTGCAGGAGGGCACCTGCAGGAGGGGCAGCAGTGCTCTCCTGGAGGCAGAGCCAGCTGTGTGTCTTACTCCCATCATCCCTCGTCCTGACCAAGAAAAGCAAAGCTTGGAACTGGGCAATAAGACCACCGTGTCACAGGCCTTAGACCTCTCCAGCAGTACCACATCACCCATCCTCCACCTGTCCCCTCCCCCCACGGCTCTAACTGAGACTTAGTCGCTGTCCTCTGGCAATAACCCAGTGGCGGCCACTGTTTTCCAGGAGCTGAACAGAACCAACTGAAGGCATGGCCCCTGCCCTCGAGGCGTGAGGGTGAGGGGTCTCTTGTTCGAGATACATGTGTGTATGTATGCGTGCACACACATGTAGGTGCTTGTGTGTGTGTGCACGCACACGCCAACTCACGCACATGAGTGCATCACTGGCAGAGTTCGACTCACCGTCAGACAGAAAGATGGTGCTCTGCGGTGCTGTTTGAGAGAGGAGAGATGGCCCCTTTCTTCCAAGCTACCTGGAAAAGAACTTAGGCTCCAGGTAGTAATGAGGACATGTGATCACTTCTTTGCCACTAACTCTTTGATCTTGGGAGAGTCATTTTGTATCCCTGGGCCTCAGTTTCCACCTCTCATGATGGAGTCCCTCCTCATGTGAATTGAGGAAAAGTATTCTTCCAATCCTTCCTGGGCCAGGCCTTATGCCAGGCTCTGGGATCTAGTCTTTGCCCTCAGAGAGCCACTGCCCATTACGGAAGTGAGCTCATTACACCCATGATGGAGGTTGTGCAGGGTCAGGACCAGCTAAGAGTAGCCCTGTGGACACCTGGCCATGTGCAGCAGAGGGGTGTCCAGCTCTGAAGCCAGACTAGGAGTTTTCCCTAGGCCCACCATGTCATCGCTGTGTGCCTCAGTTTCCTTGTATATAAGTGGCCTCCCCTCCTCCTCAGGATGTGGTTGTGGAGTTGAGGAGCCTGTTGTACTGGAGCTCTTTGAACAGGGCCGAGCACACGACGAAGGCGCCACCAATGTTGACTGGCATTACTGCTGGTGTTCTTTTTGTGATTATCGACAACTGGTTGGTGCCCACTTTTGGGGCAGTGTGAGTCAGGCCTGCCTCACACAAGATGGTCTTTCCACTTCAGACCTCCTCTATGCTATTTAGGCCACTTTCAGTGTCTATCTGGGCAATAGCCAAGGCCATTCTTTCCCCCAACCCCACCCCGTAGGGACCCAGAGGACAGCAGCCCTAGGGCTCATCCCTGGAAGTCTCTGGAGATGAGGTGTTCACCTATCCAACCCACACTGCCCAAGTTGGGGTGGCCCCAGACATGCCCACTCTTGCCTTTTGCCATATCCTTCCCACTCTGGGGAAGTTTCAGCCTATGGCCAACCCTACTGCCAGACTCCCAGGCTTATGGCAGGTAGACAGCTTTGTAAAGCCTCATGCCTGAGTGTGAATCACTGCTCCCTGGTTACCAGCTGTGTGACTTTGGGTGGTCACTTCTCCCTCCGAGAAAGTGACTTATAGGCTATCCAGTGATCTGTGCAGCCCACCTGACCCCAGCTCCCTCCCTTCCACCAGAGCACAGCAGGGACCCAGCCAGGCCCAGGCCTTGTACTCCAGCCTTCCCTCCCTATCCAGACTTGTTCAAACCTCAGCTGAAGGCCCAACCAGAAAGAGTCCCCAGGAGCACTTATGCCTGGTATCATCTTTTTTTTTTTAATTTATTTATTGGGGTGACAATTGTTAATGGAATTACATAATTTCAGGTGTACAATTCTGTATTACATCATCTATAAATCCCATTGTGTGTTCACCACTCAGAGTCAGTTCTCCTTCCATCACCATATATTTGATCCCCCTTACCTTCATCTCCCACCCCCCACCCCCCTTACCCTCTAATTACCCTTACCACTAAATTATTGTCTGTGTCTATGAGTTTTTGTTTCTCATTTGTTTGTCTTGTTCTTTTGTTGTTTTTGGTTTATATACCACATATCAGTGAAATCATAGGGTTCTCTGCTTTTACTGTCTGACTTATTTCGCTTAGCATTATACTCTCAAGATCCATCCATGTTGTCACAAATGTTCCTATATCATCTTTTCTTACCGCCGAATAGTGTTCCATTGTGTATATATACCACAACTTCTTTATCCATTCATCTATCGAAGGACATTTTGGTTGTTTCCATGTCTTGGCCACCGTAAACAAAGCTGCAATGAACATTGGAGCACACGTGTCTTTATAGAGAAATGTTTTCAGATTTTTTTGGTAGATACCCAGGGGAGCGATTGCTGGGTCATATGGTAATTCTATTTGTAATTTTTTGAGGAACCTCCACACTGCCTTCCATAGCGGCTGCGCCTGGTATCATCTTTTGGAAACTGCTACTCAAAGGCCACTCAGTTCCTTCCCAAGGTAGCAGGGCCTGGTCCACTGACAGATGAAACAGAGTACACTTGGGCCGAGTGTACTCATTAGTGCCCCTTCCTGGAACTTCTGGCTGCTGCTGCAGGCTATACCCTGTCTCCTGGCGACACAGAGTCTGGACATGGGGCCAGAGTATGTAGGGCCTTGGTCCCCATGGAGGAGGGAGGCCAAGAAGGCATCAGAGAAGGCCAAACCAAGATACTAAGCCTTTTGCTAAGAGAACAAAGCAGGAGTAGGGTTTGCCATGTGGGTAGCATCATCGGGTGCCCTAGGCTGAAGGAACACCTGTACAGAGCCAGGGCAGGGGTGAACGATGGGACCCTGTGCAGGGGTGAATGTTGCTGGTAAGGAAGTGCAGGTTCTGCAAGAAGCAGCTGAGGAAGGGCTGCTTAGAGGAATTTGGACACCTGCTAAGGAATGGCTAAAGATTTCTGAGCTGGAGGGATGATCAGGTTTTGTTCTGGAAGGATCTCTTTGTCAACTGACCCAAAGGCAGATCAGAAGAGGGAACTGGCAAGAGAACAGCCTAGTGACTCATGCTAGGAGGCCAGTGCCCATGGCCCCAGTGCCAAGAAACTGCTCCTGCAGGGCCTGCTAGAGCACCAAGGGAAGGGACCCTCGAGGAACCCAAGGCAAGCCACCAGAGATGCCGCCTAGGCTCCCCATTCTTGGCTGGGCAACCTCAGACAAGGGTTTGAACCCTGCCTGAGCTTCCAGGCTGCACACCAGGAATGGCCTCAGTTATCCCCCACAGCCACTTCAAGGGGATGCAGCCGCAGCCCAGGTGAGCATCACGCCTGAGAGGGATGGGCAGGAGCCAGTGGTATTGGGTAGCTCACTGGCTACCCATGGTATCGGGTAGTTCAGAACCCCCACAAGCCCCACATCCCCTCCCGCCACATGATAACAAACTTTCCTCGGCTTCAGCTGCTCCTCTAATTGAGCCTCTGTCTGATTCTCCAGACCAAGTCATTGCCTGTTTCAGAATGGTTTTGTTTTTGCCTTTAAACAAAATCCTTCCTTCCACATAATGCACTGGTTTTCCCTCCCCACATCCCCCCAATCTCCAAAGCCTTGACTACATTATAATTTCAATTTACACGGTATGGGAAAGATTTCTGCAAAGGGCCCTTTTTTGTTTTTGAAGAATTCATCATTGCTGCTAAGAAGCTTAATATAAATTAAAGGAGGAATTAGGCAACACTAAGACATCAAAATGGGGGTGCGGACGCCCACTACCTCGCCTCCCCCCCAATGAGAGGGGCCCGAATGGAGCCTGTCGAGTGTGCGCTCAAGAACCTCAGAAAGCGCAATTCCAATAAAGGGCCTGTTCTGTCTCCTGCCTTCCCCTAATTCCCTTTGTTGCAGGGACAGTGGAGTAGGCGTCTGATAAAAACGTAATCACCTTATCTTTTTAAAGCAAATTGCGTCTTTGTTTATATACGGGATCCATAGCTGGCAGAGAAAGGAAGGAGAAGCAGGCGGCTGTCCACTCCAGCCAGCTGCTCAAAGGGTTCCGCTTCCAAAGATAAACTCAGAAAACCAGGCCTGGCCAGGGGATGGCAGAGGATCCCAAAGTCAGCAGCACCTCTCAAAGAAGAGTTCAGGGGTTCAGCAAGAAGGGAGCCGACTGGTATCCAGGCTGTCCGTGTCAGCCAGTCGCACCTTTCTCTGCCCAAGCGGCACTCACACTGGCCCCTGGTGCCAGCCCAAGTCTCCTTAAGCGCTAGGCAATCTCAGCGCTGCATGGGCCTCTCAGTGCCTGCTGGCTCCGTCAACGCTACGCTCTTCTAGGGCCCACACCGCCCTGGGCCCCTGGCAGACAGAGGGATCTGGGTTCAAGCCTCAGCTCCCCTACTGACTTCTGTGGGCTGTGGCACGTCCTCGCACCTCGCACCTCGCTCCTTGGCCGGTCGCCTGCAGGATGGGGCAGCCACAGCTGCCCTGTGCGTCTCAGACATGACTGAGTCCCACCGTGTGCTCAGGGCCGCTTGCACCCTGGCTGAGCCTCCCATTTTCTGCCCCCCCGCAGCCCTGTCCCAGCCAGGCCTACCTCTGGCCTCACCCTCTGCAGCACATCCTGACAGGCTGCCACATTAACCACATGAGAGACCTCGTCAGGCCCTGCGCAGCCCACACCTCCCGTGATGCTGTGCCCTGTTTGGGACAGCTCCATAACTGGGGCCATGTGGGCAGAGACCTCTCTTCAGGCTAAGAGTGGTGTTAAAGCCCACCGTGCAGTGGGGCAGCCTCCCGGCTTGCGGGACACCAGCCGTACTGCTCCTGGAGGGCGCCCCCTCCTTTGGGCAGCCCGTCCTGGTCACAGTCTGGGCATCCAGTCCAGACTCGGAGCCTGGCTGAATTCAGGGCTCTCTGGGACCTCGCCCTGCCACGCCATACATCAGCCCAGCCCAGCTGCCAGGCGCGTTCCTCTGAGCTCACCAGCCCATCTGTCATCACCAGGATGCTGACCCTAAAAAGGGCTCCACCCCTTATCACAGCTCTCTTTCTGCCCTGTCACTTCAGTTCTCTCCAAAGCTACTTGTTCCAGGAGGGGGGAAGTGCTGGAGTAGGTGGAGTTAGCTGCAGCCACTGAAGGGGCTGGTGACCCCAAGCTGCTTGCAAGGGTTCATTTCCCAGTGGGAGGTTGCAAGCCGCCCACCAGCGTAGAGGCCCCTCTGCCAGTCCGACCCCTAACATGAAAGTGACACCAGCAATTGGAGGCAATTTGCCGGCCTTTGATGGCCGTGTCAGGGAGGCACCCGTGGCCAGGGCTTGGGAAACAGTTGTGCTTCCCGCATTCCTCCCTGATTACCCCAGCCTGAGCCCAGACACAGCGGCCTCCAGCCCATTGTGCCTCTTTGTGTGGAGTTGGCGCTTGGTGAGAAAGGCCAGCTTGGCCCTGGGAGAGTGTCCCCAAGGAAAGCCACAGGCAGCAGCGTCACCCCCAGGGTCATGCCAGCCTGCCCCCACTGCCTCCACGGTCTGGGCTCATCAAGAGTGGAACAGGGCTGCTACACTCCAAGAACCCCCAGGTTCGTGGAAAAAGGGCAGGGGATGTCTGCTGAGGCCCTGTGGAATGAGGGCCACGGTGTGAACTTCATAGGTGTAGCGCATTTCCCCTATGCCCACCCTGCCAGATGGGGAGCCGGGCTCCAGAGCACATGGAGTGGGGAGCCTGCTCTGTGAGCCGGGGCTTCTCCCTGGGCTTGCAGATAGGTGTTCCCTAGTCCCGGAGGCGCGGGCCTCGGCTAGAGCACTTCTCTTCCCTCCACTGCCCTGCACTCGGGTGACACTGTGCTCGTTCCCTTTGTCATCCAGCAAACCCTCCTTGAGCCCACATGCCAGACCCTGTGCCCAGCACTGGAGAGGCAGTCCCTCACAGGCCGCCAGGGAGATGGGCGCATAAAGCAAAAATGCTCAATAGGGTTCCAGGAGGGATCCCAGTTGGCCTGGGCAGGTTAGGGGAAGCTTTCCCATGAAGACAGTGGCTGAGCAGGAGTTGGCCAGACAAAAAAGGCAGGAAGAGTATTCCAGTCAAAGGGAGTGTGTGTCAGGAAGGCCTGCTTGATTTCTTCTGGTTGGAGCTCAGTATGGTTGGAGATGGTGGCGGGAGGCACAGAGGGAGGGATGCTGGATGATGCAGAGCCTCAGATACCAAGCAAGGGGATTATCGCAGGTGGTAGAACCAAGTCTGCATGCTGGTCTGTGCCTTAGAGCAGCCCCTCCACAGCCGGGGACGGCTTAGGGAGGGGCAAGAATGGAGAGCAGGGGATGGGCCTTTGGAAGGTTGTGGAGGGTGAGTTCCTAAGCCTGCGCCTCCCAGTTACTGCTCTTGGGACATCACGTGCCTCCGAGGTTCTGCTCAGCGCTGTAGTTCACAGTGCGGAGCCAGAGAGCTGCAGAGACTATACCATCACGTAGAGATGTCAGTGAGCTTCCTGGCCCAGGCAGTTCTGACGGCCTTCACCACCTGTCCTTCCTCCCTGCCTGTCTCCCTGGGGCCCTTGTCCCCCTCCCTGCTGCCTCCTCTAGCGTTCATGGATTCAGCAGCCAGGCCGCACTGGATGGGCACTGCCTCGTCTGGACTCGGGCCCCGTGCAGTAGCCCATGGCAGTAGCCCTGTAGTAGGTGGCCCTGTGGGTACCCAGGGTCAAGGTAGAAACCTGGGAAATAGAGAAACATAGAAGGAAGAAAACAGTGTTGCTTGCAACTGCACTCCTGACCCCAGATGGCCTAATGGATAGCCTTCTAAGTCTTTTTTTTGTTTTTTTTTCTCTGCATCCCGGAGCTGGAGCAGAACTCTTGCAAAAATTTTGATTCCTTCATGGCTCTAATTAACATTATAACATCAGTCTATCTTTGTGTAACTTTAAACTCCTCAGGTGTCACTTTTCATCTCCCAGAACATTTTACCACGACAAATGCATGCTGGTCCTGTCCTCACTGTGTGCCGTCCCCTTCGTCTCAGCACACCCTCCCTGGTGAGCACACAGACCAGGAATCGGGCAGCCTCACTGATTCGGCCCATCTCTGCTTCTCTGGAGCGGAGTGAGCTTGGGCCAGTTACTGCTCTTCCGGCCTGCTTTCCCCACACTGTGGCGTGAGGATTACGCGCCCCCATGTATGGTGTAACACAAATCTCAGCTTGCGTGACAGGACTGAGCTCCTAGAAGTGTGTTGTTGGGTCCGTGCTCTGGCCACTTGGGGAGGTTAGCAGCCAATACTTGCCCAGCAGGGCCTCATCCAGTACCAATTCATTCACCGGTAGTCTTTGAGCACCTACTATAGGTGATTGTTCTAGGTGCTGGGCTTATAGCATGACTAGACAGAAATCCCTGCTGAGGGAGGATTTATACTGTAGCAGGGGCAGACAGCCAACATCCAATGAGGACATAATAGCATATCTTAGAAGGTGGTAATAGCTATGGAAAATAGAGTGGGGTAGGAGGGGTCTGGGCAGTAGGGGGGGAAAGGTGGTCAGGAAGTTCTCACCAGGAGTTGACATTCGCACAGTGATTCCCAGGAGGTGAAACTGGGAGCCATTAGAACTTCTGGGGAGGAATCTTCCAATAAACTGGCCCAGATGGGTGTGAACTTGGTGTACTGGAGTGAAGGGACAGTTCAAGAAATAATGTGGGCCAGGTGGGAAGAGGGGGCACTGAAGTCAGGAGACCAAGAGCCATCCCAGGAGGGGTCTATACAGTGCTTGCTGCCCAGCCTCCCAGAAAGAGGTCCCTAAGAGAGGATGGCAGCCTCGTGAGAACGGGACCGTCCTGCTTGTGTCCCCAAGGACTATAGGAATTGTTTAGGAACCACTGGCGGCTGCTGGGCAAATGGATAGTGTGCAGTCGGTCACCACCCTCACCACTTTGACCCCCAGGTTGATGCATGGCTCCTTCAGGTCTCTAGGACTCTCCCTGGTTTGGGCTCCTGCAGAGCTGGGCACACAGGAAGGGCACCTTATAGATGTAGTGGGCTGCAGACCACACACCTTCATCCATCCTCAGGTGCCACACTCATTCCCACCTAGGAGTCAGCACTCAAAGTCCCTTTGCTACAGACCCTTGCCTGGGATCTCCGCATGGCTCGTCCCATGTTATCTGGCCCACGTTCCCGTATTCTTCCTCGGAGAGGTCTGTCCTTGGCACATGGGATCTGCCCATCTTTCCCTCCCAGGGACTCAGTGGTTTTTGTTTCCTTGATTGCCTGGTGGCTATCTGGATTATCTTGCTGGCTTGATTACTGTCTGCCCCTTCTCAGACCAGTATATTCCATGTGGGCCAGGCCCTAATCTGTGTCTTCACCACCAGTGTCTCTCAGCCTTGGAGCGTCTGTGAATGCTTTGGAGTGAAAAGCCAGGAGCAGCGTGGGAGAAGCTCAACATAGACCAGGGCTGAGTGCCACTGACCCTGGTTGATGTGGAAAGCAGCTCCAGTCACCCAAAACCCTGCCCTGCCCTTCACTTCCTTCTATTTGCCACTGGCTAAGGAAAAAATGGGTCGGGGGTGTGGGGGTCACTGCAAACAAAGCAGCTCCCAGCGACATTTGCCATGAATCCATATCGCTCCTGCGGACCGCGGAGCAGTTTCTGTCGGTCAGGCTTTCTGGGCATTGTGTCCAGACCACCCTGGAATGGAACAGAGGTAAACAAGCCTTGACTATCTCAGAAAAGCAACTAAATGGCCACACCTTCACCAGTGCCGGATAGATGTTCCAGCTTTGCCTGCTTTGGGCAGTGGGAAGTATGCACTGTATGTAATGAGCGCTATCTCAGGTGAGATGGGCCGCCGATTGGGCCACGCCTGTCTCCCCAGCCTGATGCAGACGCCAGGGAGCCCCGTGCCTTTTCAGCCATCAGATCTCCTGGCACCAGAGGGAGACAGGCCACCCATGTCATTTGTCAGGGTCTGGTGACAGCCACCTTCTCTGTTTGCAGAAGGAAGGCCGGGCCTCCAATTTGAAGACTCAGATAGATACCTGCAGGCCTGGCACTTGCTCACAGGGGCTGGCCTGGGGCCATTCCCACACCCTGCACCCCAACCAGAGGTGCAAAGACCAGCAAGGTTTAGGGCCTGCGATTAGACACTGTGCTGCCTGGCAAAAGCCTCCCCCCGCCCCCCCACACACACACACCTCCAGTACAGACGCCAAAGGCCCGCAGTGTCCTGTAGCTCCGTTAGCATCAGTTGTGTGCCCTGGCCTTCCAGAGGATGCAGGCTTTGCAATGGCCAACAGTCTCACCTCCACTTGTGGAGAGGGAGACAGTCCTTCCTGCAGTGGACAGGGCCGTCCCTGACCAACTCTCCAGGCGTCCCTTGAACCAGCCTCCTGGCCAACTTTTTAAATGTTCAGGAGATACAGGGCCGGTACAAAATGCTCTCACAGCCTGCATTCCCCTGCAGGACCATCTTCACGAGTCTGCTTAAGGTCAACTCCCCCTGGAGGGATGGGCTGGCGGTGGGGTGGGGGGCGTGCAGTAGACTGCATTTGCCTGGCATGCAGGCCCGGGGAGCAAATCCTGACTCTTCCCGACTCACTGTGGGGCCTCGAGTAAGTTACTGCCCTCCTTGGGGCTCCGTTTTCTCATCTGCAAATTAAAAACGTTGCTGACGTCTTCAGCAGACACACATGGAGTACCTGGAGCTGACTCACCTGCCCCTGCTGCCCAGCGCTGCCCTGACTGAGGCACACTGGGCCAGGTCTTCCCGGCACGAAGCTTGACCCCTGAGCCCCACGGCTGGTTTCTTGTCAGAGCTAGCACCCCAGCAAGACTGGGACCAGAGAGGAACCCCTTCAGGTGCCGATGGACGCAGAGCAGGGTGTGCAGGAAGGGGAGCCCTCTGCCTTTTTCCTACCCCCAGCTTCCCACCAGCTCTGGACACCCAGCCTCTAAGTCCACTGCTCCATGTAGCCCTGCTGTGCAAATCAGAAGTGAGTGCCCTCTGGGGGATACAGAGGCCTACCAGGCCTACCCCTCACTGGGCAAGCAGACCGTGGGCTGGGCTCCACCCACTAGCCCCTCACCACATTATGAGGTTTCATGCCCAGCTGCCCCAGAAGTCCCAGGCACTGCCATCTGCTGCGCCTCCCTGCTCCGTGCCCATCGCGTGGTGCCGCCTCAGCTCAGCCTCGCTCCCACCGGGACTCCATAGCAGGGCTGTGCTGATCACGGGTGCTGTGTAGCTTGTGCAGGGTCTGGTGACAGCCACCTTCTCTGGGGTAGAGCTGAGGTGAAGGGCCCGGCTTCTGTGCTCAGAGCCAGCCGAGTGGTCTTGTCTGGGCCGGCAGCCCACAAGGAGGCTGCACCACACTGCCACCAAGCAGATTCCTCACAAAGACAAGCCCCCGAGAAAGGACACCACAGCTTGGTGTTTCTGGGCAAGTGGGTCAGGAAGGGAAGGGTGTTCCAGACAGAGGGCACAGCATACGCAGAGGCTCAAGTGCAACAGTAGCCCAGGAATAGCCCGCAAGGCTGCACAAAAGCACCAAAATCGGGGTGGGGGTGGGGGGGGGAGCTGGAAGAGTCGGGTGGGCATTAGTCAGGTGTCAACAGGAAACAGGTTTCTGCTAGTAGTTTGGCTGGAGGGAGTAAACAGTATCTGTACCAAAGCATGCAAAGGAGCCAGTAAGACATGGTGGGAAGCAGGGAGGCCTTTCCCACCCCTGCCTGGAGGCAGGGGGACAGCGTCTTCCAGAGGCCAGGGAGAAGGACCCCCAACAGGAGCTCTGGCCAAAGGAGTGCGGCCAACACCTGGCCGCTCTCTCCCTTCCCCCCGATCTGCTGGGGCTCCCATTGGCTGAAGCCAACTAGAGTCCAGAGGGCACGGGAGCCCACAATGCCATTGACAGAGGTCAACTTCCAGGCCACAGATGGGTGAAGAACATCTAGCCTGGTGGGCCTCAGTTTCGGGGTGTGGGTCTCAGCCTGGGTATGCCAGAAAGAATAAGGACCATCCAGAGCAGAGGAAGGATATGGCCCCGGGTGTGAGCTGATCCTCATGGGGGCCCGAGTGCAGGGTGGATGGCAGGGAAGGGACCCAGAGACCAAGGTGGGAGCCCCGCTGAGCTCCAACCTGGGCGGACTTGTACCGTGGGCTAGCACAAGGAGAGGGCCTGGCATGCGGGGATTGAGGCAGCGAAGTGCACCGCAGGCTTCCGGGCTCCATTGGATCGGTGCACGTTGGGGTCCTGGCTCACCCCTAAGTGGATGTGAGGTAGACAAGTACAGGTATTCATACAGGGTGTTGAGTGGGCAGGCTGGGGAGTGGCAGAGTGACAGGCTCTCCCTCTGCGCCCTGCAGGTGGCCTCAGCCCCGAGTCCA
Source organism: Rhinolophus hipposideros (assembly GCF_964194185.1). NCBI lineage: Eukaryota > Metazoa > Chordata > Mammalia > Chiroptera > Rhinolophidae > Rhinolophus > Rhinolophus hipposideros. Next base: position 58,689,866 of record NC_138063.1, read on the forward strand.
AGAAGATCCTGATGCTGACCCTCAAGAAGCGGAGCCGAGCTGGCCAAGGGGAGGCGGCCGAGCAGAAGGACGGGGGAGAGCAGCCCGAGCCTGCACACCACGTGACACTCAGCCTGTCTTTCAAGCGTTACGTCTTCGACACCCACAAGCGTATGGTCCAGTCTCCCTGAATGCCCCAGTGCTCTCCCCCAGGGCCACCTTGCCCGGGCTCAGGCTAGAGAGCTGGTGGCCAGCGTCTCCCAGGCTACCCAGCTGATGGCCACTGAGGGCCACTCCCCACCCTGTTCCCCCAGCAGCCAGACACTTGCCAGCTGCAAATAAATGTCTTGTGGTGCGTCCCCCCACACACCTCACTGGTCTCTCCGATTTCACCTAAGGGTTCCCCTCCCTCCCTCGCCTCTCAGGTCTCTTCCCAGGGGGAATGTCAATGGAACCACCAGGGCTCCTGCCGAGGGGATTGGGGGAGGTACCCAACTAAGAGCCCAGTGGGTTGAGGAGTCCACAGGGTGTTAGGCCCTTAAGCCAAGCTGGGTGGCTCCCAGGGTCTCCTGGGCCTTCAGGGAGCATGGGGGCTCTCTGGGAAGCTGAGTCAAGGAAGGGCACCCATGCGGTGTCAAGCAGCAGTGGAGCACCGGGCCAGGGCATTGGGCAGAGGGAGGCTGGAAAGGTTGCTCGTCCATCCTGACTCCAAGAGTCCCTAGGCCCCTGCCTCTGACTTTGGAGCCCACACTCTTCAGAACTGGTGACAGCCCTGCACAGAGCGTGCTGAAGGCCAGGGTATGTGAGCACAGCCCTTGCTCCTTACTGCCGCCTGCACCCACAGGCCATCCTACCTTCAGACTCAAGGTAGTATCTGTGGATACTCAGAAAAGGGAGAAATGGCAGAACCACCTGATTGAGGGGAAAATCAAAGATTTTAAAAACATTCGTAGAATGAATAGATGTCCAACGTTCCTTTATTTGGCCTCCAGACAGACACACAGGCTCACTTTTATCCTAGTAATCAGTGCATTATGCTTTAATTTGCAAAACTGCCATTAAAAATATGAACAGGGGCAGGTTTTGATCAAATGACTTGGGGTTGTTAAGCCCTGGAGCTGCAGGCAGAGAGGAAAAAGGGAGTGGTGCTGCAGAACAGGCTGTCCTGTGTGCGGTGGCCTGCAGCAGGCAGCCCTCATTACATACACCAGTGGCAGGGCAGGACCCTCCCCACCCCGCGTGAGAGGTGCGGGTGAAGGTGACTGGCCAGCGACTCGCACCAGCTCTCATAGGGCCCCAGACATCCAGCAGTGGGCAGCAGTTAAGGGCAACAGCTGAGGGGTGGGTGGGCAGGGAGTGTCCAGGCCTGGCCCCCACTGCCCCTGTGCTGGGAATGAACTGGGAGGACGGTTTGGGGAGAGTGAAGAGGTACCCTGAACAGGGCTCCTGCTGCTGCAGTGGGGGGCTCCTGGAGGATCCGCCTCCCAGCTCCTGGGAAACCGGCTGCCTAGCGGGGTGCCGCCAATAACAGTGGGCCTGTTGCGTGGCCCTCCTCCCACCGCAGACCAGGCTCTGGCCCTGTTGTACAGCCCCCGCCCCTGCCCTGCAGAACATTTCCTCAGAAACATGTTGCTACTGAGCTGAGGCCACTGTAGCTCAGCGAGGCACTGCGCTTCCAGTGAGGACTCCAGGACAAGGTGCTTCAGCTCCAGCCCAGTCCATTCCTGGGGGCCTTTATGAGCACCTCTTGGTGCCAGGTCCGGGGCTGGCCATGTCCTGTGGCCACCCAGCCCTTTGGAGTGGACACAAATGGGCAAGGCCGTGGGCTCCTGAGATTTGCCTCCCTCGATGAGGAAACTTCTGTCCACCATCCTCAGTGTGTGAGCGCTGAGGTAACCTCCCAGCTGGGCCAAGTTCTCCCTCACCAAGGGGTATGAAGCTGACCTCTCCATCCAGGTCCCCTCTGGAGGTCCTTGCGAGTCAGAATAGAGTATCCTGGGCGCAGCAGAAGGTCCCTGCCCTGCAGGAACTGTTTGATCTTGGTCACGTCGCTGTTTCTCTCATGTGACGCAGTGGAGCTACGCACACCCCAGTGGGCATAGTAGGTTGCTTAGTCAGCAGGAACTAGTTCTGGGGACACATCCATGGGGGTGGGGGTAGGAGTGGACACAGGGTAGACTCACGCCACTTCCTGGGTTAGATCTGGCCCCTCTGCTTAATAGCCATGTGGTCTTGGGCAAGCCCCTAACCTCTGTACCTGTGTGTCCCCATGTACAAAATAAGAATAAAAGCAGCTCTTTCGTGGGGTCGTTCAATCACCTGAGCACACTGCTGGCCATTGTATTATCCGGACCCTCAGTGGGACCAGCACTCAGTCTCCCCACTGAGAAATAAAGGTCCTACAAACCCCTCAGGAGTTGTGTCAGCAGATGCAGACCCACCCCTGCCCCAAACCAGCCATTTTTACAGGCACTGTGAGGGTCCCCATATCCACTCACACCTTTCTCCCTACCTCACATCCCACCTAAAGACAACACTCTTTAAAGCCCAGGGAGGGAGGGGACTCAGGTGGAAGAAAGTGAGGCCCAGAGGGGAGGAGGGAGCAGCCTGTGGCTGTGCCATGGGAGGGGCTGCCGGAGCTTGTGGGAGGCGTCCTGCAGTGTGGCTGACTGCACCAGAGGGGCTTCTATCAGGCCTGGCATCACTTGAAAGCTGAGTGCCTGTGAGCCAGGTCAGGCTAGGGCACAGCCTTTGAAGGGGAAGCGCAGTGGGGCTGGTGCGCAGGGCCCGGCCAGCGGCCAGCATTGAGGACTGTGTCTCCCTCCCCCTGGCTCGCAGCAACCCCAGGCCAGAGAAGAGAGGACTGTGGTGTACAGCCACCATCACATGCATGCAGTCACAGGATCTGCTCACAGGTGTGGCCTGGGAAGTATCACTCCAACTTTATAGGTTGGGGTGCAGCAGGAACTGGGTTCAGCCGGCCCAGCCTTCGTCTCAGGTAGAACTGGGATTTGAACCCAGGTTCCGGATAACTCCAAGGTTCCCCATGACCCCAGTGCCTTAGGTGTGTCCTTGGAAGTGCCCTCTGGCGCCCTGCTTTGTGCGGGGAGAGGAGGCAGCAGCGCCCCGCCTGGCTCCCCCACCTGCCTGCTCATCTAGAATGAAGTCATGGGCAGGCATCCTGCCACAGACTGGGGCAGGAGGGGCAGCTGTGATTGGCAGGCCCCAACCAGCCTGGCTAATGCACCAGCAATGAGATAAGGCTTATCTAGAAATGTCCCTGGAATCGAGACTCTGATGGAAACAGGCTTCTGGGTTAATATATTTTTGATAGATAAAGTCTCATAAAAGGGAAGTCCTAGGGGCCCAAGGTAGGGACAGCTTCCGTGTGTGTGTGTGAGTGTGTGTGGGGGGGTGTCCCATGTGTCTGTCGATGTCTGGGAGTATGTATGTATCTTGGTGTCTGTGTGTATTTGTGTGTGTGTGTGTCAGGCTGTGTGTCTCTGGTTTATCTGTGTGAGTGGTGTGAAGAAGAGAGGTGCTGGGCCCAGTGTTCACAGGGTGTTCACATGTGTGTCCAGGGCCAGTTTGTTCTTTGGGCCATGGGGCTCACAGGTTGGTGGCCTCTTCCTCAGGACCGGGTGAGATGGGGAGGTGTTCCTTACCTCCATCCCACAGGCCCAGAGCCCCCCTCAAGGAGGTCCAGGACGCTCTCAATGCCAGCTCACCTCGGGTTGATCCAGGCATCAGGCCGCCCCAGCCTCCTTTGCCTGGGAAGCCTCCACAAGGTGGTTGGCTTTCCAGGTTCCCTTCCAGAGGCCACAGCCAGCCTCCCACGTCCTAGTTCAGCCATGTCTGTTCTCCATGGTCATGACTGGAGTGAGAGGTGGCCTCTCACCAAGGATCCACCTGGACAAGGTTTTGAAGAGAGAGAGGGAGTTTGCCAGGGGGAGGAAGGGTGATGTTCTGGCAGAGAGAACAGCAGGTGCTTGGTGGAGCCTTCTTTGAGTGGGGATGAGGTCATGGCTCCCCAGTCTCCTCCTCCTCCCAGCCCCTGCTGGGCCTGCTAGAGCCTCCACACAGGTAGCCCTGATAAAAAGAATAATTAGCACTCGACTGATAACAGAATCCAACAAGCCATTAATTAACCCATATCAGCCAGCACCAGGGCTTGAGTGACAGGCAGCTAGAGGGTGCTGGGGAGCACTGTGTGCTCCCTGGGGGGCAGCTGACCCCAGCTCTGGGCTTGCAGGGGTCTTCTGTGGAAGCCCATCCTCTCTCCTGAGCACCAGTGGGGTAGGCAGCTGTGGAGGCAGGCTGGGTGGCTTGAGGCACTGAAGGCTGCTATAGTCCTGAGGGCATATGTAGGGAGAATGTTGCAGTCGGAGTTTCAGGAGACCCTCTGGCCTCTAACTTCTCTCCAGCTCTGGACACTCAAACACTGACTCTACAGGGCCCACCAGAGGGGCAAAGACTGTGGGTTAGAGGAGGACCCCCAGGATTGGTTGGTGGTTGGCAAAGAGAGCCTAGGGAGGGGGCAGTGTAGGCCCTATAGAAGGAATATTTGAGGGTTCTGCGTAGGGTTGGAACATGGGAGTCAGGATGGATCTGTGAAGAGGCCCAGAGTTGATTATTCCACATTTATTGAGTGCCTCTAGTGTGCTAGGCCCTGAGGTCTCAGCCCAGTGCTTACTAGATGGCAGCTAGCGGGAGATCCTAGACCCCGCATACCCACCCAATCCCCGTCCCACACAGTGGCCTACGACCCCTGTGCCCTGGCAGCCTCCTCTGTGCAGTGCTACCATCAGGCCAGCAGGTCAGAGGTCATGAACCCAGAGTCTCCCCATGTGCCCCACCACGAGGTGTTGCTCAATCCCCACACACACCCGCTCCCATACTGGGGAGACAGCACAGCACAAAGAAACGACCACTTCCTGTGGTCATGGCTGGGGCTCCAGATAAAGGCTGGCCAGGAGTCCTGGCCGACCTGGGGAGGCTGGGGTAAGGGGCCAGTTTCAGCCACCCGCCTAGCCCCTACAGGGACACCCCACAAACTCAGGCCTGAGCCTCCCGGCTTCCCAAACAGCCACCACCTCGCTACTGGGCAGGGCCGGGAATAGGGCTGCTAACTGCCACCTCATTCCTCTAGGCCAGAGCCTCTGTTCCTCTGACTTGCACACCCTCCACTTCCTCTCCAGGGCGGGTCCTGTCAGCTCACCCAAGCCCACTGAACCCCATCCCCAGTCCAGATGGGCACCACTGTCACAGCCATTCTCTCCAGACTGACCAAGGGGCCTCACAGGGGCCATCTGGGCCCTTGGTGAAGCATGTGCACCCTGCTTCCCCAACATGCCCATCTTCCATTCCTCCCTCAAGCCTCTACCTCTACCTCTGTCTCCATGTCCCTGTCTCTCTTGCCCTTCACGGTGACCGATCAAGGTCCAGTTCACTTCTCCCACCTGCCACAGCCTGAGGCCAGCGCCCACCATGGTGGGGCAGGTTGGAGGGCAGGCTGGGAGGTACAGGTCTATGGGCCTGTCACCTGAAAAGGACACCGGTGGAATCTAGTGAACTCACTTCTCACCACCTCCTTGCATTTTCTGCCCTGGTACCTGCCCCCCACCTCCCTGGACCCCTCCTGCGGCCTCTGTGGGGGACCCTCTTCATCCTGTCTCTTAAGTTCCCTCTAGTGGGTGATAGAGACCAAGAGAGGCTCTTGGCTGGGGATATAAAAGGTGGGGGCAGACCCGGTGAGGTGCAAGAACAAGGCCTTCCCCCGAAGCTCCAGGCATAGGCCTTGGAAGCCCAAATTTCCCAGAGGCCCCAGACCGGGCATAGAAGCCAGATTCCTTCCTCTGCCCTCCCAGTTCAGTACCCAAGAAGGACCTTCCAAGCCAGTCCCTTACGCTGCCCCTACACTATTGCCTCCATCTTGATGCTAACTTCACTAGCACGCTGAGACCACCACCTTCTCCTCCACCATTATCACAGGGACCTGCTCAAATACATGGGGGGAGCTCAACTACACCAGGAAGAAGTAGGAGGCAGGTGGCCAGGACAGAGGTGCCATAGCCAAGGCCAGTTGAGGGGCTAAGGTGTGAGCTGAACCAGGGGTGGAAGAGTGGGCTCAGTGAAGAGGGGGTGGAGGAGGCAGACTGGGAATGACCAGGAGGTAAAATCACTGGCCTTGGCACGGATGGGGCACATGAGGGAGTGGAGGGACGGATTCCAGGATGCCTGGTGAGCCACTCATGCCCACAGATGGGAACCCAGGAGCCGGGCGGGTTGGGAAGGACACCCTGATGACTTGGTCTGGGAATCCTGAGCCATATTCCAGGGCCTTTGGGGGACAGGCCAGGGAGCCAGAAAGGGGTCACAGTACATTCATACAACAAGGCCAAGGGAATGTGCAAGACCTAGGAGGGAGTGAGGGAGAAGGGAAAAGGGCCCAGTACAAGTCAGGAGGAAAGCCCAGTCTGAGACTCAGGCAGCAACAGGGAGCCCAGAAACAAGACAGAAAGCAGCCAGGGAGGAGGGGACAAGGTGTGCTCTGAGGTGCTGGCAGGAGGGGACACATGGACCACGGGTAGTAGACATTGCTTGAGATACTCCAGGCTAGAGCAGGGGCAGCCAGGGTGGAATCAGGCCATGACTGGCACCACAGGGTGGCAGGTGGGCATGGGTGGGCACCTGGCAGGACTGTTGTGTAATCAGTGTGGTGTGAGATGAAGCAATTTGTTTCTAATCAGAGGTGGAACTGGATGATTGGGTAGACGATAACCCCAATCAGCAGCATCTTGCTGGTTCTCAGTATTCAGGAGGGTGAAGGAAATGCACTCCCATGCAAGCCCTGGGGCCCCCGTAGCATCCTGGCCTCCCCTAGGCTGAGCCCAAGCTAATCGAGGCCACCACCTTCTCTGCTCCATGTTCCCTGAGAGGAGCCCACATTCTCTGGCTTTTGCTCTCACTGCTCCTTCTGCCTGATGGGCCCAGGTTCAGAGCCCACTCACACTCTGCCTCCTTGTAGTCTCAGACAAGGCTCCTTCTCTCTCTGGGCTTCAGGGCTCCCCTCACAGGCGGCTCCCTATGGTCAGAGTGAGAGAAAGAGACTGAAAGGGCAGTGGTGCTCAGACAGGAGGCCGGGGCTCCGAGGGAGGTGTCTTGGCTGTCAGGGGACAGACTAGCCCTGTATCTCCCAGCACTGCTGCCTTTGACATATGAATGGGTTGGAAGGCAAGGAGCAGCTTTAGAGACTTCCTTCACAGAAGGGAAACTGAAGCAAGAGGGAGGGGTTGGCCCTCTGCCCCACTCTCCCATCACAGGGAACCCTGGGTAAGGAGTGGCCGCCTCCTAGGAAATGGCAGCCTGGGTGCATGTGTGGACATGCTGCCTGGCCGGGGCCACTCCCACCCCATGGACAGCCGGGTGGTCTGTTGATAAGGAGAGACGGTTTTCAGAGTCATGGGGTGCCACTGATAAAACAGACAAGCATCTCCTGGTGGCCGGAAGGTAGTGGGAGGAGCCCCGTTCTTGGGGGTGCCCACAACTTGGGTGGAAACACTGAGGCTGCTGGTTCTGGACAGGACCCTCTCCACCCCTAACCCCCAATGGAAGCCCTCACCGAGGCATCTGGGTAGCTGCTGTACACCGTGCTGGGGAGGGCGGGCTAAGCCTGAGGTCACTTTCCCCCAGGTTGGAGCCCCACCCTGCCTGCAGCGTCCTCTGCCCACTCAGCAGTCCCACCTGGGCCTCAGACATCTCCAAACAGGGCTTCTTAGGGCAGCCTCGAATGCCAGATCCTTCCCACCATCATACCTTCCTCATGCCTGGAGCAACCTTCCTACAAGGTCTGTCACCTTCTCATTGTTTCAGGTACAGCTTGCTCATAAAAGGGTGACTATCCAGCTAAGAAGAGAGGATTCTGGGAAGATGAAGTTGTTACAGAGTGGGCTGGGAAGTAGTGGGAACCCTCACTTGCATGTGACAGGCCTGATTCTGAGTGTGCCACATGCTTTCTCTCAGGTAATCCTCCTGACCCCCTATAAGGTGAAAATCCTCCCCCTCATTTCACCACTTGACTGAGTCCCAGAGACGCCAAGTGACATGCCCAAGGTCACATAGCCTGGTGGGAGTCCATTAGGCATTGGAGGCCAAGGCCTGGCTTGAGGCTCTGGGGTATGCAGGCAAGAGTTTAGTCAGGACCTACAGGGAGCTGGGCGCCAGCCACAGAAGGGAGGTTTGTCAGTGCTGATGACTCACAGCCCCACCTCCAACGCCCCTTCCAGCTCTGGCCCAGATGGGGCTTTACAGTTGCAGTCTTGGGACTCTCCAAGGACTTACACAAGGTCACCTGGGAGTAGGTAGTGGAGACTTGACACCAGGCCTCAAAGGGTCCAAGGCCCATGCCCTTCCCAGAGGTTGTCATCAAACCCCAGGACACTTTCTGCATCTCATCATCCTCACTCTGCATGCATTACAATAGGTCCTACTTCACAGGCGCAGAGTGGAGGCTCAGGGAGGGGCTAGTCCCTCAGCAAGTCACAGGTGCAAAAGCCCAGGTCTTGCTGGCTCCAAGGCCACCCCCTCTCCAGAATCATAAGTCACAGGGTCCCTCCTGACCTGCTTCACCCCTTGAAAGGGTTGCAGTGGCAGGGCTAGGCACGTCACTGGGTTCTTTTGCTGGAGCCAGCAGGAACAAGGCCCTCTCTTCAGGCTGGGGTTGTTGAGCTGGTGGATATGAACTTGAAGTTGCTCTGGCCATCTGTCACCATGAAGGAACTGAAGTCTATACCACAAAGGAATGATGTCTACACTTAGGAAGACTGATAGAGCGATGGAGAGAGACTGATTTCTGAAGGTATCAGCTGAGCACCTGGATCCATCTATGCCTGAAGCCCGAACCCTTGTTATATGAGGCAATAAATTCCTTTTGTTGTTGAAGCTTGTTGGAGAGGATTTCTGTTTTGTTACTCATAGAGTACCTAAGTTGGTGTGACAGTTAAGTTCGTGAACTTGTTGTACCGGTGTTACTAACCTTTTTTGATATCAGAGGGATTATTCATTATGAATTTGTACCAACTGCACAAACAGTTAGCCAAATTTACTATTTGGAAGTGCTGAAAAGGCTGCATGAAAAAGTTAGATGACCTGAACTTTTCCCCAACAATTCATGGCTCTTGCGTCACGACAAGGCACCAGCTCACAGGGCACTGCCTGTGAGGGAGTTTTTAGCCAGTAAACAAATAACTGTATTGAAACACCCTCCCGACTCACCTGATCTGGCCCCCAGTGAATTCTTTCTTTACCCGAAGGTAAAGGAAATATTGAAAGGAAGATATTTTGATGACATTCAGGACATCAAGGGTAATACGATGACAACTCTGATGGCCATTCCAGAAAAGGAGTTCCGAAATTGCTTTGAAGGATGGACTACATGCTAGTGTTGGTGCAGAGCTTCCCAAGGGGAGGACTTCGAAGGTGACCGTAGTGATATTCAGCAATGAGGGATGTAGTACTTTTTCTAGGGTGAGTTCGTGAACTTAATTGTCAAACCTAGTATTGCAGAATCAGGGAGCGTAACTCTTGCCAGTTTGGGACATGCCCTGGGTCCTGAGTGCAGTTATACAGACATACAGGGGTCCACGTATACCCATGGATCCTCAGTCCTGCCCACTCTGGGAGTCTTTTCCCATGGCCAGTGCTCACATCCTGCTGTGGGGCCTTGGGCAGGTAGGTCTCTCTCCCTCCCCTACCTCGCGCCCCACTGCCCCCTGGCTGGGGGACGCTCAGCCCTCCACCTCTGTCTGGCCTCCCCCAGCCACCCAGCAGGGCTGACCACAGACCAGCACCCTGGATCACTTCTTACAGCTGCCGCCTGCCTTGCCCCCAAGGCCCGGCTCTGCCACAGCGCGCAGCGCGCACCGCCACAGGGCTCGGGCAGGCTCACGTTTGTTCCACATGGCGGCATTTTCAAATGGTAGATTTCACGTGAAAATACCAATTTTTGTCACTTACTAAGCTTCCTGACCTTGAGCTACTTGCTCTGGGCTCAGTGTTCCCATCTGAAAGCTGTTGATAACAATAGCAGCCCCCGTGGCCCCCTCTGTCATCTGACGCGTCAGCAGGTCCATGGCGTCACTGTCAGAACATACCCAGAGCTCATCTCCCCTCGTTCTACTGCCACCAGCCTGGCCACACCTGAAGTCTCTTGCTCAGTGCCCTCTCAATGGTCCCCTGCTCTGCCTTACTCTGATAGACTCTCTCATAGCAGCCAGACGGGTTCTTTTCACACCTGTCTGGTCACATCTACCATTTGTTGAAAACCCTCCTGGGGCCCTCCCCTCCCTCAGGTTAAACCGTGACCCCCAAGGCCCTGCACAACCTGTTCTGAGACCTCCCGACCTGTCCCATCACCCTCACCCTCACCCACCTGCTCCAGCCCCGCTGGTCTCCCACCTCAGGGCCTTTGCACCTGCTGTCCAGTCTGCCTGCAGAAAACCCCAAGCCTGCCCCTCACTCTCTTCAGTGAGGCCCTGCCTGGACACCTCAGTAAAAGCCCTCCCCATGCTGCTCCCCTCCTCCTCTGTTCTACTTTCCTTCCCAACTGGTATTTCCTTCTAACATACTAGTTTGCTTAGTTACCTCACTCATTGTCAGTGTCCCCCATGTGAATGTGAGCTCCAGAAACAAGAGTTTCTGTCCCTAACACCTGGCACAGTACCTAGCACACTCTGGGTGCCCCCCACTCTTGGGACACTCTTGGGCTACTGGGGCTTAAATGAGTCAGTCCATGTTGAGTCCTTGGACCCTGTAAACAGCTGATTCCATCATTGCTATTGTTACTGTCTCTGGTCTCACTGACCTGGCCTGTGTGCCCCATGGCAGCCTTGACCATAAGGAACAGTTTGCCTCAGACTACAGTCCCATGACCGTTAGCACTCTGGTTTACACACATTCTTCCGTTGCAGGAGAATGCAAGGGGCCGGGAGGCAGAGACACCTACAGAGGCCCCAGGCTCCCCCTACGAACTGGTCCTCAGCCCTGTCCCTACTCGCCCCCACACCTACACCCAGGCAAACATGGTGAGTGCAATTCAGGGGCTGCTGGTTAAGACCCAGATCCCTAAGCAGGTAAGTTAATAGTTCGGAGCAGGAGTTGCCCAGAGGATGAATGATGAAGGAGGGATGGGCCGGTGGGTCCTGAGAACCTGGAAGGGGGTTTGTACAGGAAAGCCTGCAAGTAAGTGTCAGCTACTTGTGGGTCTCAGCCTGACCATGGGACCATCCTAAAGGGCTCCAGGTGTTTAGGGGCATGTGCCCACAATGCACTGTGAACAGGAGCTGGGGCAGACTCGAGGCTGGGACAGCTGTGGGAAGCATGTGAGCGCACCATGTGTGAGTATGGGACGCCTATTCAGGCGACGCTGATCACGTCTCTGGGCCAGGCTGTGTGCACACATGCAAGTGCCTTTTGGTTGGATGATTCTGGAGGGTGTGGGTAAATCCTGCACACTGTGTCTGTGAAGCTGTTTATGCAGGCTTGGGTGAGTCTCTGTGCACGTATGTGGTGTACATGTGTGAGCTTAGATATGTGGACATGTGTGTATGAGGCTGTGCACACGTGTGTCCATTCTGTCACTTCAGGTTCTGAGCATGGCCTAGAGGGCTTTAGAGTCATGCAGACCTGAGGCCTTTCCCACCCACTCTGACCAACATCACCTGTGCCTTAGTCTCCTCTCCTGAAAATGGGTGCTATCATTGCTGCCTTGGGGGTGCTACAAACATTTGGAATGATGTGTGTTTGCACCGAGTCAAAGGTTAATTATCTGCCTTCGTGAGGCCCTCACCTTATCTCTTGCCATTCCTCAACCTGTCTCTGGGACTCTAGGCACCCCCGTGATACCTCCCCAAACAGGGGACCCCTACCACATCCCAGGTAGCCATGGTCTTCATCTCCATACAAATTAAAGCAATGATGCTGTCTTGCATTGGTCAAAATGATAGCAATTTTTTTTATAAAATGATAGCAATTTTAAAGTTTGACAACAGCAAGTTATTTGATAACAGCGAAGAGCCTGGGTGATGGGAAAATCTAGTACATTTAAAATGCAAGTGTCTTGTGGGCACAACCACACACTAACACATGTGCAAAGAAGGAAGAGCAAGAAAACGCAATATGTATTCTTCCGTATGGAGTGGACATACCCAATCGGTGACAGGAAGCCTAGGGCGGAATATCTACAACAGGTAGAAGGAATGCACTCGGAGTGTTTTGCGGCTAGATCCTGAAGACAGGGGAAAATAACTTATAAAAGGATACCTACAGATTGATGCCTTTTACACGTAAATTCCATAAAGCATACTCTGTGCACTCGGTGAATATAGGTATTTGTACTTAAATGCATAGGAAAAGGCACGCAAGGATGCACTCCAAACTGTTGATCAGTGGCTGCCCTAGGAAGGGGCTTGAAAGGGCAGTGGTGGGCAAAGGGCATTCTAGCCTTACTTTTCATGTTTTAATTTTGTTCAAAGAGACTGTATTGATGTATTAGCCACAAATTAAAGGTGAACAAGGGAAAGAGTTTGTGAAGCACACAGGCATGGGCAGTAAAGGGGGTCTTGCAGGCACCTTGTTGGTCACAGCCACTCGACTCTCTTTTCCTGAGGACCTGACCTCTGGTTAGTCCCAAGTTGGCAGACAAAAGTCTGGCCCTGAGGGGTGAGACCCTGACACTCTCCTCTGTGGCTGCTCTGGATACCATCATGGACCCACCTCAGAGCAGCTCCTTCCCTAAAGGTCTAGGTGTCTCCTGGGCCCCAGATTCTTTGGGCCCCATTGCCCCTCCCCCCCAACCCACATCTCTAGGCACAGATTTCAGCTGTGACTCTGGCTTGGAAGGATGGCATGAGAGATGGTGGTGACCAGGCAGGACCAGGGACAGCAGGCTCTGGGTAAACATGGGGCAGCAAGAGAGCCATTTCCACAGAGACCCCGGGGGATAGAGACAGGCCAATAATTCATCCCACCCTCAGCTCCTACCCTCAGAGTTGCAGCTCCAGGGCCAGAGACAGATTGCAGAGGGAGAGCTGGGGACCACCCAGCCCCCAATGGGGCTTGTCAGCCCTGGAGTTTCATGTCTGAGCCCTGTGCTGATGAGGGAGGAGGCAGCTGAGACACAGTGAGAGAGAGGAGGAGACATACAGAGGGAAAGAAACAGTGGAAGAGACAGACGTCAAGATAGAAAGAGAAAGAGATACAGCGAGTCCCAGAGAACTCAAAGCAGCTGGAGGAGGTGGCGACAGAGACAGACAGACAGAAGTGCAGGAAAAGGGCCTGGGAAGGCTGCCCGGCCCTGACTGGCCAAGACTCACTGCAGTTAAAGCCTATAATTGATTCCCTGGGATGACAAGGATCATTTCAATGCAGAGAATTAAGGTTTTCTTCCAAGATGGAAATAAAGATTAATTTGCAATTTCCTTCCTCACTGCACACATGAGAACAGCCCCTGCTGGCAAGAGAGCTCAACCCTGGCAGAGGGCGTGGGGGGGGAGGGTGGCCTTCAGAGTCAGGGGCATACAACCTCAGGGAGGGGCAGCACAGCCCCAGGAAGACAGCCTGCCCTTCTCAGGATCCTAGCCTTTCAATACTTCTGTGGAGCTCCAAGGGCATTAGCCCACCTTTCAGAGCCCTTCTACTCCCCAGCTCCACAGCAGGGAAGGTAAGGCCCAGGCTGGAGTTACGACTCACCAGTCCCCACAGGTAGTGTGAAATCCAGATAGTCACTATGGGAGATGGCAGGAGAGTCCTCTAGGGGAAAAGTGGGAAATCCCCAGACCTCCTCCTTTTGTGGAACTTTCTTCAGGGCCCCTGGCCTCCTCCTGCCACCCCAGGCAGAGCTAATGGAACCCAACCTAAAACTAACATAGGACTTCCCTGGAGTGGAAACACATGCTGGAGTCCAGGAAGCTGTTCCTCTGCTCTTCCTCCTGGACCCCCACAGAACCCCCACTCTGTGCCCTTCACTGAGGTTACCTCAAACAGCCACATATTCAGGCTCCAGAAAGCAGTAGCTCCCAGGCCTGCTTTGGCCCAGCTGCCCGAGAACCACTTTTCACAGAGGCCTACCCAGTCCTAAGAAGGTCAGAACACCAACCAGAAGCAGAGGGGGGCCATTAGCCCACCCAAACATATGCCCCCAGAAGCCAGTGGATTGTCTTCAGACCTTGTCCCTGGCAGGGCACACTGGCAAGCCTTTGTCACCGCCTCTGGCCTCTCTAGGCCCACACCCTGCTCAGGGCTAGGCACAGGCAGGGTGACCAGGTTAAGCTCAGAGTCATGGCCTGCACAACCTCTAAGCGAGCACAGCCTATCCACAAGCAAGCTCGCGTAGGCGCAGGCTGATCCTACAGCTGGGCAACTCCTAACTCCAGGGCCCCGTGTGAACAGTCCCACAGCAGGACATGAGAAGAAGCCTGCTATCTCTGCCTGTGCTCCTCTGAGATCTTGTCTTTGCAGCCCCTGAGCGCTCAGGGGCTGTGTCCTGTGCAGCCTCTGAGTGAGGCTACCAGGATCCCCAAGAATTTGGACTTGGCCTCTCACAGGCTGTGCCTCTGAGACCCACCCCACTGTGCTCTGGGCCCATCCTGAGAACCTGCTGGGGCTCTGACTCTGCACCCCACCCACTCCACCCAGGTCAGCTGTGGGCCAGCCTTAACCTATTGGTTATGAATGGCCTAGAGCTGGCCGTGGTGCCTCTTGTGCCAACTGTTCCCGAGAGTGACCTCCACATGGCCTCCCGGCACACAGGGAGGAGGAAGAGCAGATTTATGAGTAGGGGGGCTGGTGCATTCCTCCTAGGCAGCCTGCAACCTAGGCCTATCTCACCATCACCACAGGATTAAGGACTGGGCTGCCCTCCAGGAACTCCGACCGCCCCTCCCTGGCCACCTGCCAACATCATGCAGTCAGGACTTCCTCCAGCCTCTGCTTCTGGGTCACCTGGAGCTGGGCTCGGCCCCACTGCTGTTCCATGCCTCCAAGTCCAGCCTCGTTTACACGCCTCCGGGCACAGGGGAGGTCCCTCCACTCTACTCCAGCCAACCAACCAACAGCTGACATTAACCCAGCAACCCTGAGGCAGCCACGAAGACAAGAGGCCCAGCACAGTGCCAGGTGCTCAGAGCCGCTGTTGTCTCTCAGAGACACTCTGGTGTGACCCAGTTCTGCCCTCCAGACCTGTAGCTCTGCTTTGCCCTATGGCCCTGGGACAACTGCAAAGACTTGGGGGCAGCACTGGGGCTCTCCTCCCAGGCCAGCATATCAACCCCACCCCCACCCCACTGACTCCCCAGAGCTCCAAGCAGAACCACACAGAGCAGTACTGTCACCTCAAAAAGCTGAGCCTTCAGGTCCCTCGCTCTCATCCTATGTGCCCTGAAATGCCCCAGCTGCTGGTCTCACTCACTCGTTCATTAATTCCTTTGACCATTAATTGTACTGAAGTTTTCTAAACACTTGCCAGGGCCCTGGGGCACCTTGGAATGGCCTGTCCCCTGACAAGGGCTGCCCAAGAGGGCTAAGACAGTTGCCACCCTGGCCAGAGGCCCAGATGTCCTTGCCAACCCTCTCCATCACGTCTGGGAGTCCCAGGCCCACCTCCAGGGAGAGTGGGCCCAGGAGTCACCCAGAACAGACACCCAGTGTACAGATCCTTCCTGCAGGTCCCTCTTTCTGTGCCCATCGGTCCTGCTAGGGACACCAGGTAATAAGAAGGATCACGGGCACCCACTCACAGACTACCAGCACCCCAGTGGTCATGTGACCAAGGGGCTGTTTCCCAGACCCCACACTACCACAGAAGCCCTGCTTTTAACATCAGGGACAGATCTGGGATCCAATGAAGCCTGCAGCAAATGTCTTACCCTTTCTGTGCAACAACAAAATGAAATAAATATTTGGACCTGCCTTGCTTTATAGTGGTGAAAATGAAAGGGGCATACAGTGGGTGATTACTAAATGCTCCATGGCAGCCATTTGGGAAAATGGTTTGGATGTTTCTTAAAAAGTTAAACATAAGTGGAAACCAAAAAGTGGAAGCAACCCAAATGTTTATGGGCAAACAAAACGTAATATACCCCTCTACCACATGCAATATTATTCCATGGAACAGTTAAATGAACTCTTATTCAGCAATACTATAATAAGAAGAAATGAGGTACTAATGTGTGCTACATGGATGAACCTTGAAAACACTGTGCTGAATAGAAAAAGCCAGACATAAAAGATCATACATTGTGTGATTCCATTTATATGAAATATACAGAATAAGCAAATCTGTAGAGACAGAAAGTAGATTAATGGTTTCCTAGGCTGGGAGATGATGGGAGGAAGAAGGTGATGTCTAAGGGTATAGAGTTTCTTAATGGAGTAATGAAAATGTTCTAAACTTGATTGTGGTGATGGATGTACAACTCTGTAATAATAGCCATTGAATTATACATTTTAAATGAGTGAATTGTATGGTATGTAAATTATGTCTCAATAAAGATGTTAAAAAACAAAACAAAACAATGAAGTTACCATGTGAGTCAGCAATTCCACTCCGAGGTCTATACCCCAGAGAATTGAAAACATGTGTCCACAAAGACTTGGACATGAATGCTCCTAGCAGCATGATTCAGAACAACAAAAAAGTGGAAATGACCCAAATGTCCATCAATTGATGGACAAATAAAATGTGACCAATACACATAATGAATAATATTATCAGCCACAAAAAGGACTAAAATACTGACTGATTCATGATACAACATGGATGGACCTTGAAAACATTGTGCTCAGTGAAAGAAGCCAGACACAAAGTCACATATTGTATGATGCCATTTACGTGAAATGTCCAGAATAGGCAAATGCATCGATGCAGAAAGTAGATTTGTGGTTGCCAGGGCCTGGGGGACCTGGGAAGAACAGGAGTGACTGACAGTGGGTACTGCTTTCCTTTGGGGGGGGGTAAGATGTCGTAAACTTAGACTGTGGTGGTGGTTGCACAACTCTGTAAACATACTAAAACCACTGAATGGTGCATTTTAAGCAGGGGAGCTTTATGGCATGTTAATTATATCTCAACAAAACTGTTTTTAAAATTAATAAATGCTCCATGACCTTCCTCTCTGCCTCACAGCCAACCCCTGCACTGTATGGTTCTGGGCTAGAGCCTTGCCAGGAGGGGAACCAGTGCCCCTTCCCTGAGGAATGAGGGGCAGGGTGTGGACTGGCGCTGCCGCAGGGGAAGGGACATCCCAGCTTCTGTTTCTGGGGCCTCTCCGTGCCGGCCAGCGGGTAACTCTTGAAGCCTCAGTCTACTCTTCTCTTCAGTGGACAGAATCATTTCTGCCTCCCAGGGCTGCAGAACAGGCCAACAGGAGTCTGCAATGGAAATCAGTTTGTCCTTGTTTTTAAATTATTTTATGATTTATCATGCTTACTAAGGAAATAGTTCAAACATGGGAAAAATACGTAGATTACAACACAGTGAACTCCCACGCTCCAGCTCAAGAAATAAGTGACAGAAACAAGTGAGCCTAAGAACTATTGGCATCACCTTTGCAGTCCTCCCCTCCTCTGCCCTGTCTTCATATGGACCAGAGCAATCTCGAACGTAAGGATCACTGTGGAGGTGGCCCTGCTCCGGGAGGGAGGGGGACCTGTTCTTCCTTCATTTCCCAGTATGGGGGTATCAAAGCTCGGGCCCTGCTGGGACTTTTCACTTGAACCTTCTCTTCCCAGAAGGCAGGTGGGACTGAGTCACTCCATGATTCTGAAAGTTTACAATTTTAACTGTTTTTAAAATTGTTGCTTCTTTATTACATATAGTAAAAATCACCCTTTTAAATGTATAATTCCATGAGTTTTGAAAAACACACACAGGTGTGTAACCCCCCACTACAATCAAAATACAGAACAGTTGCACCCTCTCCCAAATCTTCATGCCCCTCCCCCCAACCCCGTTCCTGGCAATCGCTGGTCTGTTATATCCCTACCCTTTTGCATCATCTAGAGTGTCACATAAGTTGAATCGCATTATAAGTCACCTTTTGAGTGGAGCCTCTTTCCCTTAGCAGTCTGCTTAGGGATTTATCCCTGGCCTGAGTGTGTAAGTGTTGGTTTTCTTGTTGCTGCATAGTATTCCACTGTGTGAATGTACCACTGTTTATCTATTCACCGGCTAAGGGGACATTTGAGTTGTTTCTAGGTTTCGGTGATTATGAATACAGCTGCTACAAACATTCATTTATGGATCTTTGTGTGAATATAAGTTTTTATTTCTCTTGAGTAAATACCTAGTTGTGGAATGTTTGGGATTCATGATAAATGTGTATTTAACTTTATAAGTAACTGCCAAACTGTTTTCCAATGTGGCTGTACCATTTTGCCTTCTTATCAGGCACTGTGCTAGGTCAGGGGTGAAAGTGGCCAAGAGGAGCAAGGCCCTGCCCTTCTAGGACTGCCAGTCCAATGGGAGAAACAGATAAAAAAACTCAAAAACCCATGAACATACTGGATCATGTAGGATGCTGATAAAAGCTCTGAGGGTATAAAGCAGGGTAACAAGAAGAAAAGGGATGATCAGGGAGGGCCTGCTTCAGGAGGAGTGTTTGAGCTGAGACTAAGGATGAGAAGCAGCCATCTAATCCAAGATCCTGGTCAAAGGGTTGCAGGCAGGGCACCGAGCAGGTTCAAAGGCCCTGAGGTAGGCATGTCATATTATGATGCTATGACTTTGATGGACTTATTGAATACTTACTGTGTGCCAGAAATGTGCTGAAAACCTTAGAGACATCTTCCTATTTGATCCCCATAGCAACCTTAAGCAGAAGGATTACTGTCGCCCCCAGTTTACAGGTGAAGAACTCTGAGGTTCGAGAGGTGTCACCTGTCTGAGGGCACACGGACATCAGAGGCATCACCACAATTTGAGCCCAGTGGGACTCAAAAGTGTGCTTAACACCTGGGTCCCAACTTCAGCTAGGGGCCCTCCTTGCAGTCCTGCTGTGTGACCCTGGGCAGGCCTCTAGCTCTCTCTGAGCCTCTGCCTTTCCATATATAAAACTGGGTTGGTGTTGCCTGCCATGCAGTCTGCTGTGCGAATCTTGGCACGGTGACACTGGCAGTGGGCAGTGCACGGGTGCGGATTCTTTGGGGCAGGGACCTAGCCAAACAAGTTGCTGGGGTGAATGAGGGTTGTGCTGCCTCCGGGCGCCGACAGAGGGCACGAGCCTCACGCACCTCACTGCCAGCGGGGCAGCGCGGGGCAATGGCGCGGGCCCAGCGTCGGTGCGGGACAGCGCGCGGGGCCAGCGGGGCGCAGCGCTGGGCTGTGCCCCCATGTGACGTCGGGACGTGGGCACCCCCTGTGTAAGACTGTGTCCGGGGGCGCACGTCCGGGACAGGGACCCAGTGCAGGACGACGTGGCGGAGGGGTGCAGAGGATTCTGGTCATGGGCCCACCCAGCTCTGGGTACCCTTTTCTCTGCACCTGAGTCCTGGGGCAGGGACATCACCGCAGGCTCGACCCTCCCTACGTGGTGCAATGGCGAGTCTTCCTCCAGAAAGTCGCCTGCAGAACCCGGGAGAACTGGCCCTATTTGCAGGGCCTTTCCCAGATTCAAAGCTGTGAAGTGCACTTGAAATGTGGCCAGTGGGAGCTGAGATGTGCCGAGTGCCCCATACATACCAGGCTTCAGAGGCTTAGTATGAAAAACAGAATCTAAACTGTCACATTAGTCATTTTTATATTGATCACACGTTGAAATGATAATGTTTTGGATATACTGGATTAAATAAAATATAAAATAAATTTCACTTTTATTTTGTTAAATGTCTCTTTAAAATTTAAACAACATTCATGGCTCTCATTTGTGGTTGTGTTCTATTTGTACAGGACAGTGCCTGTCCACATACACTATGTGTTAGCCCATTTAATCCTCATCTAATCCCCCTTATGAGGACTGTACCATTATCACCTCAATTTCACAGATGGAGAAACTGAGGCACCAAGAAGTGACACGACTTGCTCAGGGCTGATTGTGAGCACAGACCCAGCAGTGCTGCCCCATGCCCATGTGCACACATGCATAAGGAAAATGCGCAAGCAAGTGCCTGAATGTGTGTCATGTGTGCAAGGGTCCAGGTGTGACAGACCGATGGACCAGTGCACAAATGCACACCACCAACATCCCAGTGGGTGCACACGCAAACGCTACCTTTGTGCATCCAGTCTTATGATGACCTCAGGGGCACACATGTTCACACTCCTGTGCACAGCCCGCTGCTCACACCCTCACAGACACGCCTGCAGGCGTGCTGGCCTGCAAGGCCCGGGAGTTCAGCCAGCATCCCCCGAAGGCCCCAGGTGCCATCTGGAAGACTTTTGAGGGTCCTGCTGCTAGCTGGCAGGCCCAAGATCAACCTGATGGCCTCCCGGCACACTCAGGGCCTGGCACAGGGGCCTGCCTGCAACTCCATCCGTGTCCCCTAGAGCCGGACCCGAGGGAAGGAGAGGGCCGTCCCCGGCCCACCTGCCACCGGCGCTGTGGGCCCTTTCTCCTGGCTGCACAGTGTTTGCGTGCAGCTCCCCAAGCCCTCAGATCACATTACACGGAGGCCCGATGATAATCTGTGTTGAAATAATATTTAACACATGCTGCACTTTTAATTAACTATCTGAATAATCTCAAATTAATACCAGAGCTTTAAAAATAAGTTTTCATTTTCACGTTTGGTAACATAATATCAGCCTGGCTGAACCGTTTCCCCCTCCTTTGATTTAATTAAAAAATCTTTTATGTGTCTCTTGTCACTTCAGAAATGGACAAAAGTGGGGGGATAGGCTGGAGCTCCTGCCCTGGGGCTGCTTAGGGCCTCTGGGGCTGGCTCCAGTGTGGCCATCACAAACATTGGCACAGGGACACTCGAACACTACCACAGACACTCACAGGTGGTTTCTCATACACATGGACACACACACGAGAGGCAGTACCTGCGCCCCACACCCTGACGTGCTTGTCCCCAGCTCACATGGCCAGGCCCTAAAGATGGCCCAGCCCGTATCAATGCTTCCTGCACTTGCAGGCGCCTTGTACACATGCACACGTAGGACGGTTTGGGGTTGGACTTCACATTTGCATTCTGAGTCCAAATCTAAGACCACAACCTGCTGGCCCCATGTCCCTGTCCCCAGCTGACTCCTGAGTGATATGCATGTGTGCGAGTATGTGTGTCTCTCTTTCCCTGTTTGTCTCTTGGTCTCTGTGCCTCTATCCCAGGCTTGACACTTCTAGAAACAGGGCCTGGCAGGCAGCTCCTGGGGCCAGTTGGCTTCCCTATCTGATCCTGCTTCTGTTGTGCCAGGCCCTGGCCCTTCCTCCCAGGTCTCCTCCTGGCTCTTAAGGAGGAGGCATGGAAGGATAGCCTTTTTCTGGGGTCTTCAGCTGGCCCCCACTGACAAGCCAAGTCCTCCTCTGGACCAGAGATAGCTATGCTGAGGGAGGCCTTCCTCAGGCAAGCAGCCCAGAGAACCCAGTGAGGAAACTGAGTCCCCTATGGAGCCTAAGTTTTCTCTAGCAGGTCCAGGCTGGCGGGAACCTTTCTGTGATGGATTTGAGGCCCTCAGGAAGTATGCCGAGAGGGAATGCAGGGCAGACCCCACCTGCGAAGCCTGGATTCTTGGCAGGGGCAAGCGGAAATTCTGAGGCCGAAGGTCAGAAACAGTTCCAGACTTGGAGAGCAGCAGCTGGGTGGGAAGGTTGGTGCACCCCACAGAACCCCTCAGAAAGTGGAGGCCAGGGAGCCCATGCCTCACCTGGGGTCCAGGGATAAGTTTGGGGAAGCCCCCACCCAATATCCTCAAGTTTCCCCCGTACATCTAGTTTCCTCATCCATCATCAAACACTGAAGGGCTGATTGTGTGTTGAAAGAACATATTGAGCCCTGTGGCCACATGGCAGTGCCCATGAGAGGGTTCCTGCTCTCACCGGGTGCCCACTCCTACAGGGGAGATAGTCACATGGGTGCAGGTATGGAGGACAGGAAGACAGGCTTCGGCCCTCAGCCCTCAGGCTGGAGGATAAGGTCGGGAGGAGAGGCAGCTTGTAGGCCCTCGGCCCTACCCAGCTGGGGGACCTCGTCAGTACGATGGTCAGAGGAGAGGCTTCCAGGGCTGCAGTGACCAACAGCAGCACCCAGCTACCCCGCCCCATGGCCTGGGTCTGGGGCCTAGAACATGAGCAGAAGGGCCAGGTTCTGGGACCTGACTGACCTCCCTGACACCAACCAGTCCCTTCTGGTTCTGGCTGACCAGCCAGCCCTGGTCATCTGGTACTCAGCAGGCACTTGTCCCGTGGGCTCTCTGACGGGCAGGAGAGCCAGCTCCCACCCACCCACCCTGGCCAATGAGGACTGGCTAGGCCACTCTGGGCACCTCAGCCCCCACTGTCACACACATGCACATGTCACTGGTAGCCACACTGTCATATATACTCGTACTTGTGTTCACTCACACGCAAGGACATACATGATCACAGTCACCCAAGATGATACCCACAAGTGAGCACACAGGACCCCAGACATCTGACTGGCCGTCTGGAGGAGTGACAGTCATGGGTGGGCTCTAGAGGGCACATCTGCTGGCTGCTCCACCCGGACTGCCAGCTCTGGAGGCCACGTGTGGGCTGGGAGCTGCTGTTGTCCTGGGCACGCTCTGTGCTCTGGGGGCTGTGAACAAGCTCCAGGAACTCTCACAAGTCCCAAGGAGGGCCAGGGGGCCCAGGTTATGGAGGGGGAAACAGGAGCAGAGAAGCAAGCTAAATTGCTCAAGGTCACACAGGGAGAAATGGATGGACCCGGGCGTGAACGGGAGCCTGTAACCCAGTCACCCTATTCCTGAAAGGCCAAGCTGGTGAGGCTGGTCAGGAAGCAAGGCTAACGGGGAAGTCGGGGCAGGGCTGCATCTGGAGCACTAGGAAGGGGACCCTGGTGCAGTACAACTCAGCGGACCCGGAAGACTCGGAGCCCCAGTTCTGTGGTGAGACTCCAAAGAGCTGAAGAGATAGGGGCCAGAGTGGGGAGAGGGTTTCCCAAGACTCTCAAAGTTGTCACAGAGCCAGAAACAGCAGTGGTTTGTTGCCCCAGCAAGGGACCTTGCCCCACAGATTCTGTGGGTTTCTGTACAAGGCTGCAGTGCACAAATGTAAGGATTTGATCCCTGGAAGTACTGAGAACAGTGGCTGCTAAAGACAAGCCCTTCATTCATTTCTTTGCTCATTCATTTGGTCAATCAACAGGTATGCACGCAGTGCTCGCAGGTGCAGACACTGTCCTAGGTGGGTGTGGCAAGACTGACCTGAGCCCTGCCCTCCTGGATCTGCCATTCTACTAGGGGAGACAGGGCAGAGTGCAGACACCAAATTAATGAAGTAATTTCAGATAATGACCATTAGCCAGAGTCATCAGGGAGGGCTTCTGTGAGGTGACATTTGGGCTGAAACCTGAGTGACAAGAAGGAGGCAGCTAGACAAAGAAGCATTGGGAGAGGATTCCAGGCAGAAAGACCACCAAGGACAAAGGCCCAGATGAGGGAAAACTCACAGGAGGAAGGCCTGGGTAGGGTGTGGGTTTTCAGGGCCCAACTGGGAATTAGCCTGGCGGAGACTGGGACAAATGGCGCAGCTCGCACCCTGTCTGAGGGGTGACTGATGCTCAAGTCCAGCCGATGGTTGCTTGTGGGACTGGGGATCCAGTGTGGCCAGAGGTACTCATTTTGTAAGAAAAACTGGAGGTCTAGGTTTTTATGTAAAACCTCCTGACTTTTAAAATGGCCACAATTAGTTCAACTGTTCAAAACAGAAAATCTTTCTGGAGCCCAAAACCAGCCTATGGGCCTCTAGTTTGAGACCTCACTAGAAAGTGGAGGCCTAGATTCAAACCCTTCCTCCCAGACTTTCTAGCTGTGTAAATGGGCAAGGAGCTTGCTCTCTCTGTGCTTCAGTGCTTTCATCTATAAAATGGAGATAATAGTGCCTGCGTCCAGGATTGCTGTGGTGGACTAAATGCTTTAATTTATTCATTCAGCAAATATTTATTTAACATCTACTGTATACCAGAGACCGTGCTAGGTGTCTTTGGGGGGCGGAGAGCACAACAGTGAACAAATAGACAAAACTCTCTGCCCTGGTGCATCTTACAGTCCACAAGAGACAAGATGAGCAACTTGAGTGTTCATGTAGAAATGCCATGCAGCACGACGTGCCCAGGAGAGAAAATAGGGCAGAGAAGGAGGCAGAAAGAGGTAAGGGGAAGGGTTGACATTTTAGATCCAGGAAGGCCTCACTGAGGCTATGGCATTTGAGTAAAGGCCTGACGGAACTGGGGAGTGAGGCACACAGACACCAGGGTGAAGTGTGCTCCAAGCAGAGGGAAGGGCCAGTGAAAAGTCCCTGAGGCCTGGCCACTCAAGGAACAGCAAGGAGACTGGTATGGCTGGAGTGAAGAGAATCAGGTCAGAGAGGTGGGGAGGTGAGGGTTTGGAGATCGGGCCACTGTGAGGACTTGGGCTTTTCCTTTGGGTAAGATGAGAGCCATGGGAGGGTGTGGAGCAAAGGAGGGGTGAGATCTGACTGTGGTTTTTGATAGGATCCTCCCTCTGCTGCTGGGGTAGAAGCAGGGAGAACAGGAAGGAGGGTACCGCTACAGTCCAGGCCAGAGGTGATGGGGACTGCAACAGGGGCAGCAGCGAGTCTGAGAGAAGCTCCTTAGATTCTGGGTAGATCTCGAAGGTGGTGGTGAGGTGGTATTGATCAAGGATGACGCCTAGGTTTGGTCTGGGCACTGGAAGATGGAAGTGCCATTTCCTGGGACCGGGAAGGTGGAGAAAGAGCTGCTTTGAGGTGGCTGTGGAACTGGGGAGGACAGGCAGGAGAGGGAATTGAGAGGAGAGGGCCTACCAGGGACAAAATAACACAGAGCATCACCCAGAGCTAGCACAGGTGGGACGGAGGACAAGTGGCTTCTAGCGGGTGGTCCACAGCCAGCTAGGACGGATGGGTGCTAACATGTCATTTCGGGTTCCAGGAAAGAAGGGGGGCCTGGAAGCAGCTCCGGAACGTGGGCCCGGGGAGTGGAAACTGGTGATCCTGGGGCAGCCGACCCCAGGCCAGGTAGCTGGGGACAGTCGCAGGCGGCCGACTACTCAGCCCCCCCGCCCTGCCGCCGCCTCGGCTCTCCCTTCCCCCACCTGCTCACTCCCCGACGCACTTCCCCTCCCCCTCGCCACCTGCGGGGTCGGTCGGATCTGGGCCTTTGTCCCGCGCCTCAGCCCTGCCACCCCGCGTGGCACCCTCCCCCGCCCCGCCACGAGCAAACACAGCTGAGCGCCGGGGCTCGCGTGCCGCCCCCGCCCCCCCAAATCTTCGGGCCGCTGGGTGGAGGCTTAGCCCGGCAGCTGCGGGGCTGACAGCGGGTGGGGCCGGTTCGGCCAGGGGCCCCTCGCCCGCACCCCCCCACCCCGCGGCCTCGCCTTTGTCATTTAGATGCCCCGCCGCCGGCCCCGCGCTTCCGCACCCCCGGCGGACCTGGGGGCGGGGCGGGGGAGGGGAGGGAGGAGGAGCTGTCTCTGCTCGCGGATCAGGCCCAGGCCGGCGGCAAAGACCCGCTTTACCCTCCCGCCTGAACCCGACCTCCCTGAGGCCGGGAGACCTGCTCAAGCCCCTGGGCTTCTCGGTGCCTGTCTGCTTTCCTTGCATTCCAGGCAAAGAAACCTGAATGTACTGAGGCCTGGAGGCTGAAGTTTCTACTACTGCGGTGTGGAGCACACCGGGGAACAGTCCCCAGTCAACCAGATCAGCAGACCAGGCCCCAGCTGCTTCCCCTTTCCCCTGCCAGAACTGTGGGTCCAACCCCAGCCCACAATGGCCTCAGTCTTCCCATCTGTAGTGGGAGGGCTGGGCGGGGAGGGCAGGGAGGACCACTGGGATGCTGCTTATGGCCTGGCAGGCTGGGGGGAGGCTGACTGACTTAAAGGTGTAAATTCAGGGTGGACGTGCTTGGGAATAGTACAGATGGCCACGGTTTCCTCCCTTCCAGTGCTGGCCCTCTCCCCACCTACCCTGGCCCCTTCGGTGGGAGCTGAGGTGGGGCTTTAACTGGGAACACACCCACTTTCCCCAGAGCAAAAGATTCACCAAAACAGAGGTGATCAAACAGAAAGTTATTTACTGCATGTGGTCAGGAGTCAGGCCTGGGGCAAGACCTGGGAGGAAAAACATTCCAGCAGCTGGAATCAGGCGTGGAGGATATGGTGTCCCCAGCCAGGGACACCATGTTCCCCTGGAAGCACCTTCTCTCCCCATTTTGTTGATGAGGAGACTGAGGCCAGAGAACAATGGAGGACTGGAATTCATGCCAGAAGATACAGAAGTGACCAACATGCTTAGACAAGATGTTTGGAGTCCAGGATATGCAAATGGAATAACATGATATAATTTCCCACCTCTCAGGTGAAGAGCAGGAACATTGACACCACAGTGCTGGGTGCTATCAGACAGGGGTCCTCGCGATGGTGGGTACCGAGGGTTCCTGCTGCTGCCATACTGTTTGTCAATATGAATCACACTCACAGTTCTGGCCTTGGTCCAGTGATTTCACGTCCAAGAATGCATCTTTATCTTTAAAAGGAACGAATAGGACGAGTGGGCCACTGTGTCTGTTGTGGTGAAGCCTAGAAGTCTCCCCAGGAGCCAGATTTGGCAGGCAGAAGTGTGACTTTGAGCCGCATGACTTTGGGCCGCATGACTTTGGGCAACTAACGTCAGTTTCCTCAAGGTGGGATTAGTAGCCATATCTACCCCTCCACAGGCAGCGTGCCCATCCCAGGGTGCTGTAGACGCACGATGCAGATTTACATGAAGGACAAGTAGAGTGGTCTTAAGGGATAGGTTATAAGCACTCTACAAATGGAATTGAGAACCCCACTGGGTCTCAGTTTCCCTTCTGAACAAAGAAAACTTGGTCTTGGGAGCTTGCGAGGTGGCGCCTAAGCTCTCCCCAGTGATGTCAACGCCTGCCCCCCACCCTCTGAACCCTGGCTCTGAGCTGAACCAGGCTGTCCCCAGCTGAGGCCGAGGGGCTTGGTGGGGAGAACGACAGCAGTCAGTCTGTCTGGTTGTCAGTCCCAGCCTAGACTCAACCTGGTCTGTTACAAGAGAAGACAGGAGAGGGGTGGAAAGACCAGCTGCCCACCACCTCCACCCCTGGGACCTGGCCGTCTGGCTCTGGCAAGCAGGAGAGTCCACTGGAAGGTGGGGGTTTATCACGCACACACACCTCCAAGGAGGGACCTTTATGGCCAGATCCAGTTTCTGGCAGGACTGGTTAGTCCAGGCGGCCCTTGATGGATGGCTGAGATAATGTCTGTGCAGATTGGCGGTCTGGGCAGGATACCCAAGCTGGCCAAAGACTAGGGGTGGTCCAGGCCAAGCCTGATTCAGAGGTAGGATAGTCACCACTTGTCTTGTCCCCGCTGTTGTCACCAGCTTTGGGGACCACCAAAAGCTGAACCTCGCTTCCCTGTTTGCAGTGAGAGGTGGCACAGAAAGAGGTGATACTGGGGAGGGATCACACAGGCCCAGGCTGGAGGTGCATGCCTCAGTTGTGCTCCAGTTATAGGGCCCAGCGCCACATATTGGTCTGGGCTCAGTGTGTGTCCTGCATCCTGGAGGACAAGCCCCAACCCTCAGGATGTCCCAGCCTGGCACCAGAGTCTTCAACAGGCCATTCCTGTTGGACCAGCTGCTTCTGAGTGATGTGAACTGCAGTGTGAGCAATGGACCCGTGGTTATTTTCGTGGTTATATTTGTAGTTATATTTCACTCTTCTGAGACACTAGTGTGCAGGACACCAAAGTTGCTTGAGAGAATGAAGCTCTAATAACCTAACGTACCATTGTATGTAATGAATTAACTTCTCTTCTGTGCATCTGGAACAGTACTAATAATGTACCATCCTTGGGTAAATTGAGAAAATAATCACTTGAGTCATTTTTGTATGCCTGGTTCAGATGAAAAACTGCTTCAGAAGCCACCTACCTTGGTTCCAAAACTATGGCCCTCAGATTCCTGTGAGCTCCTGGACGGTGGAGGAACAACCCAAACAAGTAGAGGCAACCCAGAGAAGGTGTTAGTTCCAGGAAGAAGTTGATGGCCTCTCCAGTGTGGAAAGGGTTCAGTATGACCAACCTGCCATCAGGTGGCTTGTCAGTCTCCTCAAGAGACAAGCTCATCAGGGACTCAGCATTGGTCTCTGCTACTGGAAGGTGGGTGTTTCCCAGCAACAGTGCCTGGAGACTGTTGGTTCCACCCATGGGATCCGCCAAGCACCCACGGCTGCTCTGTTCACAAACCCATTGTACAAATGCAGGAGTGGCCACCGGGCAGATCAGTCTACCCAGCTGTGGTGTCTCTCCTCTCTGGTGGGCACACACATGCTGTACCCACCCTGTAACTTAATCCCCAGACATCTTTCTTCCATTCATCCATTCTTGCTCCTCTCGCGCCATGACCAACCAGCTAAGCCATTGTTGCTGCGCAGGAAGGAGTCCATACCCACCCATCCTCAGGCTGCTTCTCCCTCCCTGCTCTGCCAGTAACAGTGCACTGCTCACAGCACTGCCCCTGGAAACATTTCTCTATCCTACTGTCCTTTAAGGGAACTCCCAGGGAGGCTGTAGGATGAGAGAGGCCCACATTTGGTTGCAGGCCCTTCTGAGACAGGCTTCAGTCTTTTCCTCCTCCCTCAGCTGATCTTAGGGAACGTCCCACGAAGCTATGGATGGAAGAGGAACAACAGAGGTAGAAGTGGAGGCGCGTAGGCCCCGTCCTTA
Organism: Rhinolophus hipposideros; assembly: GCF_964194185.1. Taxonomy (NCBI): domain Eukaryota; kingdom Metazoa; phylum Chordata; class Mammalia; order Chiroptera; family Rhinolophidae; genus Rhinolophus; species Rhinolophus hipposideros. Next base: position 58,718,775 of record NC_138063.1, read on the forward strand.
CCAGCCTGTGCCACAGACCTGCTCAGGCCCCGTACCGAGTGCTCCCCTTCCATCACACAATGGATCGCCCGTGGGCCCAGCCTGCTGGTGATTCCGTGAGTCTGCTGGCCAGTCCATAATCACAGTCATGTGCTGTCCCATCACACGATGCTCAGGCCCTGTAGGGCCCCTGTGGCATTCCAGAAGCTGCTCTTAGAACAGCAGAGCCTTGCTGCGGGACTCTCAGCACCGGCACTGCAACTTCTACCGGGCTGGCCAGAGGCTCCACCCGGGGTTGTATCCACCACCATTTGATAGATCTGCAGGTCATGTGACCCCGGGAGCAGCTTGACCGCAGTCTGAGACTTCTGCGAAGATTTCTCTTGCTCTGAGCCCCATGCAGAGCTTGTAGTCACCTGACAAGTAGGCTGAGGCAGAATTCCTGAAAGTGAGGTCTGTGTATCGCAGACCCGGCACCTACTGAGGACTGGGCCTCTTTCTTCATGATCAGAGGTGGGAAGGACAAGAACTTGTCCTTTGCCCCAGAAAGGATTTCCCAGCATGCCTCAGGCCTTAGGACCCCTGAAATCTTCACTGACTTGGCAAGCCTCGTATGCCTCACTAGGAGAATGAGGATACTTTGCACAATCTGCCCCAGGTCCGAGTAGCGTGTCTTCAGTAGGTGGACCTGCATGACATTTGGTGGCATATGGACACTTAGCAGTTCCTTTGGTGGCATGTCAAGCTTTGTTCTCTTCAATTAAGTCCAAATAAAATTAAATGGAATCCTTTAACATTGTTAAATTGTCAGCACAATATGATCTATTTCTACACCAGTGACCCAGCTCCATATTTCCTGGCCTTTCTCGGGGTGCTCATGTAGGAGGTGTCTGGAATTATGCTCCTTGCAAGGTTGATGATGATTATTTTGATTATTTTGGGTGACGGGACTTGGGAGTGATTATTTGATTTTGCTTTTTAATTTTTCTGTTGTTTGAATTTTTAAAATAAGTATGTTAAATTTTTATTAAATAACATTTAAAAAATTTAGTGAACACTGCTGAATGCACCACGTATGCTACAAGGCTGCAGTAAGGTACGTTTAGGTAGAGCCAGGCCAGGCTGCAGGGACCAGCACTGAGAGGGCGGAAGGACGCCCCAGAGGAAGGTTGGAGGGTAAACTTGGCTGTGCTTTGGGCCCAGGTTCACATAAAGTAGGTATGATCGGGTAGGGAGGGTGTTGGAGACAGTCTCAACATTCCAGAAGGTGCAGTGGAATGAGCAGCTCCAAGCCCCATGGGAGGGGGCAGCATGCATCTAAGCAGCCTGGAGGTGAGAGAGGGCTCCAGTGTCATTAAAGCAAACTCAAAGGGCAGGAGGAGTGAAAACAGTCATAGTGAACATTTATATGGCCCTTAGTGTGTGCAGTATTCTAAACACTTTATTCATATTAGCTCATTCAGTTTTCCAGACAACCTATGAAGTAGAATCTATGTTATCCCCATTTTACAGATGAGGAAACTGAGACAAGGGACTATTTAATAACTTGTCTGAAGGAAACTGAGGCAGGAGTTTGGATCTAAGGATGGAACCAGCATTAATGCACTCATGCATTTATTTTTTTCAACAAATATTTCCATGTACCCAGTGCTATTTCTGGCATTGAGGAAACAGAAGTTAGCACATACCCCTACCCACCCACATGTCCCTGCTCTCAAGGATGTTCCAGTCTAGTAGTCTAGTGGGGAGATACAGATTCAACATATGAGCACACAAATATATTGTTATAAACAATGATACCTGCCATGAAGCAAGAGTACACAAGAAACTAACATGGCCAGGCGGTTAGGACAGGGCTCCTGGAACAAAGGTTATTTTAGATGATTGCTGAAAAATACATAGAAATTAGGGGTTGAAGAACACCTGGGCAGAAGAAATAGTATCTGCAAGGGCCCTGTGGTGAGCAGGAGATTAATTCATTAGAGACTCCAGAGGGGTGCCACATAGGTAGAGAGTAGTGAGCAAGAGAGTCTGGTGGAAGATGGGGATGAAGAGGTGGGTAGGGACTCCATATTTTACAACCTATAGACCAGGATAAAGAATTTGCATTTTATCCTCGGTGCCTTGGGAAGCTATTGGAAGGTTTTAAGCAAGGCAATCACATGGTCTGATTTACCTTATCATGGCTGCTATCTGGAGTCAGGAGGCAAAGGAGGCAGCAGGAAGACCCATTAGGAAGCTATTGTAGTAATGTGGACAGGAAGGAATGGTTGCCTGGACCATAGTGATGAAAATGGAGCTTGGGGGCTGCTCCTCTTTTGAAAAGACTTCCTGGAAGTGACCCACACTTCTCTTATATGCCATCAGCTAAACCTTAGTGTCCTGGCCACACCTGGCTGCAAGGGAGACTGGGAAACGTGATCTTTGTTCCACACGACCTTGTGCCCACTGAAGAAACTGGCATTCTGTGTCTAAGTAAGAAAGAGGGGACAGATATTGAAGCAGACATCTAGCAGCTCTTCTTTGTGGTGTTAGAATCAACGATGGTAATAATACTGATGGTGATGGTGGAGGTGGAAGTGATGATATTTGTGATGGTCACAATATCCACAATTGGGAGTGGTGTTCCCAATGGTTGGGGACAACAACGATAGAAAAAGTGGGGGTCCAGGTGGTGATAGTGATTGTGATATGATTGTTAAAATTGTGGTGGTGGAGGTGATGATGGTGGTGGTGTTTAATGGCAATGGGGATTGTGATAGCATTGATGATAGTGTTTGTGTTGGTGGTGATGGTTATGGTGGTGGTGACGGTATTTATGCTGGTGGTAAAGTTGATGTTTGTGGTAATGGTCAGGATGTTGCTGACACTGATGGTGATGGCTACAACAGTGATGATAATGTATTGGCAATGGTGATGGGCATAGTAGTGGTGGTGGTGTGATGGCAACAGTGTAGATGATGACTTTAATTTCTCACTTCTTACTTATCCCAGAGCCAGCAAATGGGATTGGTTTTCTCCTTGCTCTTTAATTTCCTTTCTGACTACTACTCTTCCTCCTCGAGTCAAAACAAACAGACCTCCAAAGTCCAACCTGCCCCTTTGAGGGGAAAGCCATCATACTTTCTCCACTCCCGTCCTTGATGCTTCATGTTCTCATTTCCTGGGTACTCCTCCTCGTTCACTGAAGAATTTGTAACCGGCTTCACAGATTTCTGCTAGATCCCAAGTTGTTGCATCTTCCTGGAGGATTTTAATGTCTATCTGGACAATCTGTTCCGTATCTGACCTTTCATTTCCTTGACTGCTTCGTCTTCAAAGACCTCCTCCCGCTTCTCCAGAATCACTAATTCAAACACCCCACATCCTGCCCTCTATCTCCCTCCTGCCCCACTCTCTTTTTGGGTCACAACCATGATATTAGTTGTCTATTGCTGTGTAATAAATTACCCAAAAGTTAGCAGCTTCAAACCACAACAAACATATTCTCACGTTTCTGTGGGTCAGCAACCCAGGAGTTTAGCAGGATAGGGTTTTTTTGTTGTTGTTGTTTGTTTATTTATTTGTTTTTAATATTAAGCATGAATATTTTAATTTACTATCTCAGAAAAGATACAATGACAGAAGTGAAGATGCATTTACAACTTAACTTTGGTTAACATTTCGTAGTCAACAGTGACTCAAGCTAATGTTTGGGTGTTAGCTGATTGCTGAACTTTAGCTGAAATAGTTCTCTCCATGAAACAGACTCCACACCTCACCTGTCTATTTAACAGATATTATGATTTAAAAATATGGAACGCTTCATGAATTTGCGTGTCATCGTTGCACAGCGGCCATGCTAGTCGTTCCAATTTTAGCATATGTGCTGCCGAAGCGAGCACTCAGCTGGGTAGTTTTTGTTTTTTTATTAGTTTCAGGTGCACAAGACAAAGTAATACTTAGACATTTATCATTTATGTCCCTCACACTGTGTGAACCCCCCTCCACCCATCCACTACCCCTCTGACATCGCACAGAGCCATTACATTTCCACTGTCTCTATTCCTAATGCTGTACTCCGCTTCTTGTAAGTACATACATATACACATACACATATATATATATATACATACATATGCATACAAACTTGTAGCTGACGTTCATTATTGTTCTCACTTATCTGTGGAATCTGAAGAAAAGAATAAGTGAACGAACTAATCAGAAACTGTGTTGGAGACATAGAGGAAAAACAGCTGGGCAGTTTTGACTCAGGGTTTTTCCCAAGATTTCTATCACGATGTTGACTCTTGTCATCTGAAGGTTTCACTGGGGATGGAGGATCTGTTGCAAATATGGCACACTCACAGGGCTGCAAGCTGACACTGTTTCCTGAAAGGTGGCTTGGTTTCTCACCATGTGGACCTCTCATGGACGTGAGTGTCCTCATGACATGGTAGTTGGCTTCCCCCAGAACAAATGACCCAAGAGCAGAAGATTAAAGCCACAATATTTTGTATGGCCTAATTTCAGAAGTCACACTGTCATTTCTGCAATATCCTATTGGTTGCATGCAAGAGCCCAACCAGTGTGGGAGGGGACCACACAGGGCCATGAATACCAGGAGGACATCTTGAACGCTAGCTCCCACAGCTATCTACCTTCTTCTTGCCTTCTCCAGAGAAACTGAGCCCATAAGAGAAAGCCACACACCGGGGCAGATTGATTGTAGTGTGGAGTCACAGTTACCAGCCCCAAAGGCCTGACAATGTGCTGTCTACTATGCTTCTTTGGCCAACCTATCCTCCAACTCTACAAATAGCCATTTCAAAACTTCACCTGCTCCAAACCCCACTCTCTCCCCTGCTTTAATCTCTCACTTTAGTCTCAGAAAATGACCTCACCTCCAGTTCTACAGAGAAAAATAGAGGCTACAGGAAGTCCCTCATCTTCCTGTGACCAAGTGCACAGGTACCCATCTTCCCTCTCCGCTATTGCAGTAGAGGACTTGTTGCCTCCACCTAAGGCTGATCCATCCATCTGTGCCTTGGACCCAGCCCCTTCACCTTTCCAAGAAGCTTGTATTATCAACCACTTCACGGTACAGACACACATTCCTCCTCTTTCATGCAACAGTTTCCTTCCCACTGAATCTAAACCGTCCTCAGCCTTCCATCGCCAAATACTTCATATTTCTCTTCTACATGCCAGTCCACCTGCAGTCCTCCATTCACCTGGTCTTTAAATACCATGTCCCACAATAAAGAGCCTAAGTTCATTGGATACATGTTTTGTTTCAGGTCTGGGACAGAAAATATTCAGGATGAGCCTGCAATAGCTTATTATATAGAATGCAAGGGGAGTATTCAAAGTTTGCGGCATCATGAAAAGGGGACTCAAGAGCTAACATGCACAGACTCCCATATTGGCCAGAGGTGGGACAATTTGAACATTAGAAAACTCTGCAATAGACTGAACTACAACAAAGGTGTTAAAAATCCACTTGTATATAAGGGTAACTAAAAACCTTATTAGTCAATGTTAGGTCTGCTAAGAACCAACTTATTCCAAAAAAATTTTTAAATAAAAGGAAACAACAACCAATAGTTCATTTCTTATATGAACTGTTTCTCAGAATAACTATTTGATGAGGGACGCTCTCGTTAGGAAAATTTCAGCTAATAAATAAAAAAGGAATGAGAGAAAATCACCACTTTCAACCCCTAATGGAGTTGGCATGATCATCAATGATGATCAGGTTAAAACTGATCATTAGTGAAAAGCATATGGGGCATCTTATAAAGGATGGGCCATGCTGAGAACTCTTGAACCATTGGTCAATCTTAATCTCACAAAAAGGAAGTGATGAAACATTAGGTGTCTCCTAAAGTGATACCCTGTGCTGTCTATGCAGTACCCTTGCCAGAATCTCTTGCCTGAATCTGATCAACCCTCTGTACCTATCTCAAGTCTGTAGACCTTTGGAGAATACAGAACTCACAGGAACATGTTAAATGACATCACATGGATGCAATTGGCAAATATAAAATGGTCAAATAACACTTCTTCAACAAATGAATTGAAGGGAAAAACAAAGGAACAGGGAATTTGTAAGCTTACGAGATTAAAAAGACACATCAGTCAAATGCAATATGTGGATGTTGTTTGAAAGCTGCTTTGAACAAATCAAAAATAATCAGGGAAATTTTAATAATAACCAGATGTTTAAAGTTGATGTCAAGATTTATTGCTTTTAAGTATGATAAAGATATTGTGATTATGTTTTTGAAGTCTTTATCATATCTTTATGGATGAAACATGATATCAGATGCTTGCTTCAAAATAGGCGAAGGTTGGGGAAACAGAGATGGATATAAATGAAATAAGATTGGCCACATGCTGCTAATTGAAGCTGGGTAATTGTTGTAAGGAGGTTCCTAATACCGCTCTCTCCAATTTTACAGATGTTTGACACTTTCAATAGTAAATTTTAAAAAAAAGTTAGTCTAGTCTCTTTTCTGTGTCATGCAACTGAGAAGGCAGCTGCTCCAGATGGAGCCATTACAAATTGATGGTGATTATTGTCCTGTATCCCTGAGTGATTGTGTGGAATACAGCCCCCCATGGACCAGAATGAGACATGTAGTATGAGCTCATCATGGCATCAACAAACTTATATCTGAGTCTCCATCAACCTAGCAAACACCATTCTTTCCACTTTGGTAATTCCCTGAGACTCTGACCTACTCAACTTGTGGGCCCACCCAACCCATTTCTAATGGCTTTTCCATACAAATAGCCTGTCTTTGTTCATGCTACTGACTTTCCTAAAATCTCTCAAAGGTTTACAAACCCCAAACAAGCATCATCTGTCCTTGGCATGCCCCATTCCTATTGCTAAGCAGCCCCAAGCCCAGCACTAGCAGCAGCCAGCCTCAATGTGCAGCTTAGTCTCTCCCAGACAGCTCCAATCCCAGCACAAGAGGCAACCATTGGCATATCACTTTGTAGCTTATACCAAGTGGCTCCAGACAGGGCACAGGTAGCAGTTGAACTTGGCCTGCACCAGAACCCCCTGCCAAGAGGCTTCAGAACCAACACACCCAGTGGCCAGTTTCAGATCACACCAGAGCACTACCCAACTACCTCCACAAATGACACACCCAAAGGACAGATTCCATAGAGCCTGCTCCATAGAGTCAGCCTCTGTACAATACCTCCTCTACTATAGTCACAGCCAGTCCTCACAACAAATTAGCCAGAGGTTCAATCCCTCCCATTGATGTGCAAACAGCAATGAAGGCTCAGCTACAACAGGAGGGCACACACAACCCACACAGGGACACACCTGGAGCACCCGGCTCAGGTGACCAGGGAGACTGCACCACTGGGCCCCACAGGACACCTACCACATAAGACCATTCTATTAACAAGGGGAGACATAGCAGCCCTACCTAATACATAAAAGCAAACACAGGGAGGCAGCCAAAATAAAAAAATGAATAATAAAATTAATAATAACTATACATTTATTAACAATTACTTTCAATGTAAATGGATTAAATGCTCCAATCAAAAAATAGGGTGGCTGAATGGATAAGAAAATAAGACCTTTACATATGCTGCCTACAAGAGACTCACTTCAGATTGAAAGACACACACAGACTGAAAGTCAAGGGATGAAAAGAGATATTTCATGAAAATAGAAATTAAATTAAAAAGCTAGAGTAGCTATACTTATACCAGACAAAACAGACTTTTAAACAAGGCTATAACAAGAGACACAGAAACACCCAGTCATCCCATTTCTTGGTATTTATCCAAAGAAACCCAAAGCACTAATTTGAAGAGACATATGCATCCATATAATCACTGCAGCATTGTTTACAATAGCCAGGATATGGAGGCCCTTTAAGTGTCCATCAATGGATGAGTGGACAAAGAAGAAATGGTACAGGTATACAATGGAACATTACTTAGCCATAAAAAAGAATGAAATCTTGCCATCTGCAATAACATGGATGGACCTAGAGGGTATAGTGCTGAGTGAAATAAGTCAGACAGAGAAAGACAAATACCATATGATTTTGCTTATATGTGGAACCCAGAAGGCAGAATGTGCCAATGAGCAAAACAGAAACAAACTTATAGATACAGACAACATTTTGATGGTTGCCAGATGGGAGGGGCATTGGCTGGATGGGAGAAATGGGAGAAAGGATTAAGGGGTACAAATTGGTAGTTACAGGATAATCGTGGTGATGTGGAGTATAACATAGGGAATATAGTCAATAATAGTGTAATAGCTATGTGTGGTGTCAGATGGGTGCTAGATTTATTACGGTGATTATTTCATGAGATGTACAGATTTCTAATCACTGTGTTGTATACCTGAAGCTAATATAGTGTTGCATGTCAACTGTAATTGAAAAACGAAAAATTGCTAAAAAGAAAGAAAGAAAAAACAAGCAAACAAAAGACCGGGGAGGTGGTGCCTAAGCTCCCACAGCTGCTATGGAGAACTCTAAGACCCACCAGCCCCAGGGGATCTACACCTGGGTATCACCAACACTCCTGAATCTCCTCCTAGGAGAACAGCCAGCCCATTGGCAGCAAAATGAGCAACTGAATTAATGTGAACAGAGTTGGTGCTGCTGACCTGGCTCAGCAAGAAGCACAGATGTGGGTGGTTCCATGAGACAGCCATTCCCAGCCAGCAACTGGCAGGCAATTGGTAAGCCTAATTAATAATTAACTTTTTAAATAAATATCAATTTAAAACAAGTGTAGGAATAAGTCTCTTGCAATAAACGACCTTGTTTTTCTTTCACAAAGGGACTCTGTCGAAGGCCCAGACTGCAGGACCACATGGGTAGAGGGCCACTCATGGCACAGCTGTGGGGAGGGCCACAAAGGGCACAGCAGAATGGGGAAGAGGCCAAACCCAGCTCCATTCTCCCCATCCAGTACCACAGGGATCCTTGAGACACCTGTTCTGTCTTGTCTAGCCTTGTAGAGAAATGCTTTCTCTACTCAGCAGTCACCACCAAGCCACCGCTGCAACGCCTCCTCTGGTTCTAGAGGCAGCACAGACACTGTCTCTACTCTCGAGGCACTAGCTACTTGAAGGATGCAGGGTGAACGATGTCTAGGAATGTCACGTGGAGAGATACTAATTCCTGTGGTCCCAAAGAGGGAGAAACTGGGTGGTGGGGGTGTCATGGGCCATAAGAAGATGGAGAATAATTGGAAGGACGCTAGGGGAGGGAGCTGCATGGCAAGAGGTGCAGTGGTGGGAAGCTGTGCGGTGTGATGAGAATTGAAGGGGTGGAGGACGGCCCAAGCGTCTGGAAAGGATGGCTTTTACATACCCTGCTGCCACCCCAGAACCCCACGACCCCAGGGATTTCCTGACTGGCTGCTTGGGTGACCGCAGGCATAACCACGGTGCCTAGGGGCTCAAGTGGTTCCTGCTTTGGGGGTATGACAACGCAGTGTGGTTGGCGGCCCTGACACAGCGCTGCTAGGCTCCCTTACCTCCCAGGCTCCAGGGAGGGGAGGCCTGTTCCACTAGCTACACCACCAAGCCAGGGAGTGTCAGGTGTAGGAAGCATGGTGGGGATAGTGGGACATGGGGCCTCAGAGATGCCATCTGAGGTCACTTTCAACCTTGGATGGGTGCCAGATCCCTGTGAGATGCCCATGGAGGCTGTGATCAAATCTTTCTTAAAACCAAGCCGAAGTGTCCGGGTGGACAGACATCCCAGTTCATTTGCGTCCTAAGACAGCCGCCCAGGACCAACTCTGTGCTGTGATCCTGGGCCTTCCCAGGGACCTGAGCCCCAACCATTCACAGGGTTCAGGGGAGGGGGTGAATAACGCACCTGGATGAACAAGGTGTCAGGGGCTCTGGGGCAGGCAACACCACCTTAGGGAGTGACCCACTAGGATTACTCCCAGCGCCAGAAAGGGAAAGCTTTGACGGATGGAGAAGCAAATCCCAGACGTGGGGGAGGGACAGGCCTGGGGTCTCTTAGTGGGTAGGCCCAAGCACATCTTGGACCCTGACAGCTGCCTCCCAACCTCACCACACACAGAGGTGCTGGCTCCAGCCCCACTTTGTAGGACCTATCCTGGCTCCCAGTCACAACCTCCTGATTTCTTCTCCTTTGTTCTGATCCCAGACACAGCCCACCCTCCTCCCACTGGGCTCCACTTTAGGGGACTGGAGTTGGGGCCAGATCCTGCCCCAGGAATCCAGGCATTCAAGTGCCTCCCAGGCAGAAGGCTATTGACAAGTAGGTAGCCGTGAGCTGGCCTATCAGCCCTTCTCTCTCCAATTCTCTTCACAGGTGAGCTGGATAATGATATGCAAGGATGTTCATTTCCTCATCCCCAGAATATGTGTGTTACCTTAGATGACAAAAGGGACTTTGCAGATGTGATTAAATTAAGGATATGAGATGAGATGAGATGAGATGAGATGAGATGAGATGAGATGAGATGAGATGAGATGAGATGAGATGAGATGAGATGGTCCTGGATTATCCAGGAGGGCCCCGTGTAATCATTCACAAGGGTCTTTATAAGAGGGAAACAGGAAAGTTAGAGACATATGTTACACTGATGGCTCTGAAGGTGGAAGATGGCACCACAAACCAAGAGCTGCAGGCAATCTCTAGAGGTACAGACAAATTCTCCCCCAGAGTTTCCAGAGGGAATGCAGCCCTGTCAACACCATAATTCTAGACCAGTGAGACCCATTTCTAATTCTGGCCTCCAGAACTGTAAGAGAATAAATATGTGTTGTTTTAAGCCACAAAGTTTGAGTGATTTGTTATAGCTGCAATAGGTAACAAACATAGGCTCCTTCTCTGAGAAATCGTAAAGAAAGTGAAGGCCTTGGGTTGCAAAAGAAAAGATATTCTAGATAGAGGTGAGAAGCAGTGTGAGCATGGGCAAAGGCCAGACGGGGGCCTGGAAAGGTGGCCTGCGGAGCAGCAGTAAGCGAGTCCGCCATTCCTGCCCTCATCCCAACCATTCGGACACTGAAGGGAGAAAGGGGCACATGAGAATGGGAAGGCATTGCCTATGTGCCAGTACTCTACATGCCCCCTGGCACTGGTGTGAAGGGCACCATGTAGTGGGTAGCAATGCCTTATTTGGCAGATAAGGAAACTGAGACTCAGAGGGGTGAGGTGACTTCCCAAGTCTGGACCCCCAGCCGTCTTACTCCAAACGCCACCCCTCCTATGAGCCTGGTGCACATCTCACCTGAGGCCGGAGATCTGTGCACTCTGCCAGCTCAGAACCTCCCAAGGGAGGCACCCCACCCTGTCCACTGAGTTCTGACAGGCCTCGAGACAGAAATAGCCCAACTGAGATGGAGCTGAGGCTTCCCCTCCCACCAGACCCCCGGGCCACTGGACCTTTATCTCCAGGAGAGAAGACCGGTTTGAGGTAGCAGGAGACTGGTTGTTCAGAGACCTGTGATCTGGCTACACCACTCAATTTCCTGTCTCGTAAGCCCAAGCAATTCTCTTCCTCCACGAGGACTCCGCTTCCCCTTCTGTAAAATGGGGTGACATGGAGGGCAGCCACTGTCCACAATATATTGTGATGTGGACAAAGCAAGAGGCATTACAACACGTGTGGAATGATGCCCATTTTGGTTAAAAAGGAGAAATATACATATACACGGTAGAGTTCTCCAAAATGTTGGCTAGGATACTCTGCAAACTTCTGCCAGTTAAACCCCTGGAGAGCCAAGTATTGTGTTTGTGGGGGTATTTTTATTTTATATTCTTCTATACATTTTTAATTTGTTACAATAAACATGAACCGTGAAATAAATTTCAAATTTGTCATACAAACTTGTCCATGCAGAATTGCCATGTATGTAGAGGGCAGCGGAAGTCTTCAAGACTGTTCCCAAATGCTGCTTCTCACTTCCTCCTAACCTCTGGGTGGGGTCAGCCTCGTCTGCAATCACCCACAGCCATGCCACCCACTATGGGTGGAAGCTCCTGCCCACCCAGGGCTGAAAGACAGCAGGGCAAGTCCAAGCAATAAATAGAAGCCCAACAGAAGGACAAATACTGTATGAGTCCACTTATATGACGTCCCTAAAGGAGTAAAATCCGTAGAAACAGAAAGTAGAATGGTGGTTGCCAAGGGCTGGGGAGGGGGAATGAGTAGCTAGTAATTAATGGGGTTGGAGTTTCAATTCGGAAAGATGAAAAAGTTCTGGATATGGATGGTGGTGATAATTACTCAACAACATGAACATACTTAATGTCACTGAACTGAACACCTAAAAATGCTTAAAATGGTAAATTCTATCTTGTATGTGTGTTTGACCCATTGAGTTAGCTCTGAACTCCTAGCAACTTTGTGAATGAGTGATGTCCACAATGTCCCGACCTCAGCAGCTCTGCTCAGCTTCTGTAGACTTGTGCCTACAGCTCCTTTTATGGAGTCAGTTCATATCATATTTGGTTTTCCTCTGTTCCTGCTGCCTTCCATTTCCCCCTGCATTATTGTCTTTTCTAAGAACCCTGCATTCTCATGATGTGCTCGAAGTAGGACAGCTTCCGTTTTGTCATTTTTGCCTCCAGCAATGTTTCAGGCTTAATTCTAGGCCCCACTTGTTCATCTTTCTGGCAGGTCAGAATATCCTTAGAACTCTCCTCCATTACCACATTCCAAATGAATCCATTTTCTTCCTATCAGTCTTCTTCACTGACCAACTTTCACATCCGTACATAGTAATTGGGAATACAAGGGTATGGATGACCTTAGCCTTGGTTTCTAATGACACATCTTTGCTTCTGGTGCTTTCCTAATTCTCCCACTGTTGCCTTTTTATGTATATTTCACATTGTTACAATCAACAATGTTATTTTTATGTGTATTTCACCACAATCAATCGTCCATTGCAGGATAAGAGGGAAGTGGGAGGTAGTGAAGGATGAGGCTGGGGGCCTGGAGTCTTGGCAGGTGTTGGGACTTTGTCTTGGGTCTTTGAATGGAGTTTTGAGGTTTCCACCTGAAGGCATAGTAGGAAGTTCCAATTTGTCTGAAGTCAGAGGGGATTTTAATATTTTCTTGTGTGCCACTTTGGGGAGTTTGGAATTTGGATTACTAGCAATGAATGACTCGAACAAATTGGAAATGATCGTGGTCCTCAGTGAGAAACAACGTTTCTTGTTTTTTTCTGAGGGCTGGAGCAAGGGAGTGACAATGTCAGAGGACACTCATGTTGTCCCTGCGGATCTACTGCAGACAGATTGGTGCTGGCAGCTCTGAGACCAGGGAGGAGGCTGGGGGCAGTGGTCAGGTTCCTGGAGTCCACAGTGGGAGCGTCCCAGGTCATTGTTGGATGCCTGGGGGCAGCCAGAGGCATCCAGCACACAGTGGGTGTGTAGATTTGAGGTCTGAGCCTGCCATCAGGGTAGTCATGTAAGCATTCCTAAGGCCCTCCTGTGCACTACCTTCTGAGCTGGGCACTGGATAGCAGTGAGTGGCACTCACCTCTGTTGGCCTGATGTCAGCATAATTGCTGACAATGGAGAACAGCATGGGGAGGGCAATCATGGGGTCCATACATGTGCCTGGAAGGGGGGTGGGGGTTGTAGTGTGCCACTAGAAGCAGCGATCTTAAATTTGTTGAGTTAGTGCTCCCTCTCCCCATCCGGATGGGACAGGATAGCGTCTGCAAAGGCTCATAGACCAACTGTGGGATGTGCTAGGGCTTCAGCTATGAGGGCAGGGCCAGAGTGCCTTAAGGATAGGGCTGAGGCAGGTCAGGCCCTGAGCTTGGGGAAGATGGGGCGTGGGCAGTGGGGGCTGGCAGAGCAGAGCCCTGACACCCTGTCTTGGCACCTTCCAAGGCCTGGCACACAGGAGGTAATAAATAAATATTTGTTACAGTGGGGGTTCTCTATCCAAGTCCCTGTCCTATAAAATGGGCAGGGCTGGGTGGCCAGATGGCTCAGTTGGTTGGAGCACAGGCTCTCAAACACAAGGTTGCCAGTTGGACTCCTCAACTCCCGCAAGGGATGGTGGACTCTCCCCCTGCAACTAAGATTGAACACGGCACCTTGAGCTGAGCTGCCGCTGAGCTCCCGGATGGCTCAGTTGGTTGGAGCACGTCCTCTCAACCACAAAGTTGCCGGTTCGACTCCCACAAGAGATGGTGGGCTGTCCCCCTGCAACTAACTACGGCAACTGGACCTGGAGCTGAGCTGCGTCTTCCACAGCTAGGGCTGAAAGGACAACAACTTGATTTGGAAAAGTCCTGGAAGTACACACTGTTCCCCAATAAAGTCCTGTTCCCCTTTCCCAATAAAATCTTAAAAAGAAAAATGTGCAGGGCTGTTTCGAGGCATAAATGATGTTCGGTGGACAAAGCACATAGTAGGTACTCAGTACCTCCCTTCCATCTGCCATTGTTGATTTGGCAAGTTTTAATGATGTGATTGGGTGCTGGCAGCTGTTTGGTGAAGGAGCTGGTATCCCAGCTCTTAGCTGAGCTTGGGAACCTGCCTGGCCAGGGAGAGACCCTGGGGCTTGTGACCTTATTGTGGCAGAGGGTCAGACAGGGGAGGTCTGAATGTCCCCCACAGGGCCCTATCCCAGTAGGAACACTGCTGTTGGAGGCTGTGGCTCAACAAGAGCTCTGGAGCCAGTGTGTGTGTATATGTGTGGTGGAGTCTATGGCCAAGAGAGCAGTGAGCGGGCGAGGCACCCCCATCATCCCCTTGTCGTACCCACTGGACTTGATCTGAGACTACGCCTGGCATCCATTCCACAGCTGTACCCTGCAGTCTCTCCGTCTCTCCAAGTCTCTCCTCACGTGGGCATACTCAAGCTGTCTCCCTAGGCCCTCTCATCTTTGTGCCCTTGTGTCTCTGTGTCCCTGCCTCTCTTCCTGGGTCTCTCCTTCCTTCCATGTCTAGTCCTGCTCCCGCATCATCCTGCCCATCCCCACCCCACTCATGTAGTCCCCTCCAGCCCACTATGGTGCCCTCCAGCCCACTCTGGTACCCTTATCTTGGTCCAACCCTTGCATAATTGCTGAGAGCACATCTCCATGACAACAGAGCAGATGGCTGCAAGTAGCTGAGTAGCCAACCCCTCACCCTCCCACCACAGCTCAATCCGTCTTTGAAATTAAATCAGCTGTGATAACATCAACTGGCCAGAGGGAGGGCAGTCAGGAGGCTGCCTGAACCCCACCCACCCTGCCCCAGGCACAGGGTACAAGGGGAGAGAGTGAGGAGGGCAGAACTAGCTTTCAGTGTGGCTATGTGACCTTGACCAAATATCTAACCCTTTAAGCCTCAGTTTCCCCATCTGTAAAATGGGGGCAAATAGCCATCCCTCTCTCCTGGGGTCAATGCAAGTCTCTGGGAGAGTGTGCAGGTAAAGCACCTCGTGGGTGCTCAGCAGGGCTGAGAATGTTGCCACTCCCCAGTCCACGCAGAAACCAAATCCTGGTGGAAAATCCCACTATGGGGTAACACTGCCCTGCCAGTTTTCAGGGGCCCGGTCTCAGGCCACTCATGATAGAGAGGTTGCAGACCTGGCTCCCTACTTGTTCTGTAAGCTGAGGTGCACCCTCCCCAGAGCTTTGGTGCCCTCACTTGTAAAATGCCCCAGTGTCTTGAATCCTAGGGCAAGAAGGACATACTGGGACGTTTTCTTGTCCACCCAGAGATGGGGACACCACTCCCTCCCAACAGAATTTAGGAACCTTTAGACATCCAGGGGCCCTGGCAGGATGTAGGGACCCAGGAGTTGTGGGTAAAGGAGGTGAGACCCTGCCCAAATCTGAGGCCTCCCTGAGGAAGTGGCATCCTAGGCAAGATGAGGTTGGTTAAAGTTAACTGGGTAGGGCTGACAAGGATGGGTATTTCAGGCAGTGGTGTCTGCATGTGCAAAAGTCCTGAGGCATGAAGGAGGTGGGGGAGGGGACTGCAGCACAAGAGAGTGAGGGGGAGAGTAGGGAGATGAGAAAAGACCTCAGGGGAGGCAAGGGAGAGAGGGGCTGTGTGAAGATTTAGGAAGAAGGTTCCAGAAAGAGGGTACAGCCCGTGCGAAGGTTCTAAAGCAGCAGTACGCCGGGTGTGTATGCAGAACAGCGAAGAGAGTGGTGGGCTAGAGCAAAGCGAACAATGGGGGAGCCAGGGAGGTCATGGAGGCCAGATGATGCAGTGTCTTTTGGCCACTGTTGAGGACTCAGGCTTTTACTTTCTGTGTCTTGCAAAACTCTTAGGTTTTCACAAGATCCTTCTGGCTGTTGGGATGAGAATAGGCAGGGAGGTCAGAGAGGAGGTCGGTGCAATGTCTAGGAGTCCACTTGGGGCAGGATCCGTGCTGGGACTGGCCAGCAGAGGCGCCACAGTGTACACCCCACCCTCAGTGCTCCTGTGTGGGAAGCAGGACTACGTGGGCCTTGACCAGCATGTCCTCGGCCAGGGTGTGAGTGCTGGGTTTGTGAAGGCTCTGCAGAGGGCCTCCGGGCTTCCTCACTGCTGCAGTCCCAGCATCCTGGACACAGGCAGGCCCAGGAGGGGCTGCGGCTGAAGTTCCTGTTATGAGAATGGCCTGCACCAGTGTGGCTTGGCCAGGCTTCCCCAAGGAGGTGACATGGACCGAGGCCTCCAAAAATGAATTTGACACGCCAAAAGGAGATTAGAAGAGTCAACCAGGTGAGTGGAACAGCATGCACAAGATGTGGACACTGAAAGGATCTGGAGCAGACAGTGCCAGTGGAGCAGGTGAAATGTGGGGCTAGAAAGGCAGGAGGGGCCTTGAATGCTGTACTTTGGGGAGCTGTACTTTGTCTTGAGTGTGTAGCCCTAGTTGCTCCTCAGCCTGTCTGTGCTTCCGGTTCTCTGCCTGACAAATGAGGCTAAGGGTTGAGACAAGGATTTAGTGAGGTCGTTGAGATCATGTCGCTCCTTAGCTGGGTTCATCAGCTGCCCTATTTGGTAGCCATGGGAGTAGTTGAAGCAGGGGAATACCCTGATGGTCTGTGCTGGAGAGGGAAGACCCCAACTTCAGGTGCAAGGCTTGGTGAAAGGAAGGCAGTGCAGACAATGAGCCCTGACCTTGAGGTCCTTGGGATGTTCAGGAATACCATTGCCTTATAAGCACCCAGATCTTGGCTATGTACCCAACCCCAGGAAAATGCAACCGCCTGGGCTGCTGAGCCATAATTGGATTTTCCCAGCAGCTGTCGGAGCTAAGCAGACCCACTTGACGAAGCCATGGCTGGCCAATAATTGGTGAAATTAGCAGGTTGCCAGGGGCAAAGGTCAGGTGGTTAATTCTGTAGTGGGGGCTTTGATGAAGTTAGTTGGTCCCACTGCAGGACTGGGATCTGGGGTTCGGCCTTCTGTGCCTCTCAGGGCGCTCCTGTCCTTCGGGTAACGTGGTTAGGGGACCTCCAGCTGCCGACCTGTCCCAGGGGCTCCTGGAGGCAGGACTCCAGGAGGCAGAGCCTGGGTTGAAGCTGGAGGTACAGCTAAACAGTGAGGACACCTACTAAGTCCTCCTGGACAGAACACTTGCAGCACCTGAGGGGGATTGCAACCCCTAGAGATTTGGGAGTAATGCCCCTTGGCTTCCTAGAAGAAGCCTTTAACAAGCTCCCCTGGGAGAACCTACCCATAGCGAGGACCACCTCCAGACTTTCAGCACCCCACCATAAGTGCTCTCATCCCAGCTCCGCATCTGGAAATGGGGATGAATTCCTCCCCAGGTCTGTCTGTATCCAGGCTCCACCCTTCCCCCAAGTTCAAGGCCTTCCAGCATCTTCTCCCCTCATAAGCCCCAGAGGCTGTCCTCTGAGCACACCCCCAGTTCCTGTTATTCCCTTGACTAGCCTGATCCCACCTTCTTTCACTGCACAGATTTATTGGACACCTCCATGCTAGACACTGGGCTAGGAGCTGAGATGCATGGCCGAGCAACATTTGATCAGGTCCCAGCCCAGTGGCACTCCCAGCACCGTTCCTCTTCCCATACTGGGAACCAGAGACCCTGTCATTAATCAGCCTCGAATGCTGAAACATGGCATCACTTTCTTTTCTGACTTCACTCCAGGCCTCAAGGAACTAGAGTTGCCAGCCTGCCGATTGTTCATACAGATACACACACACATACACACACACATGCACACACACATACACACATGCACGCATACGGGCACACACCTACCTTTAGTCGTTGCTGCAATCATTTATTATTATTATTATTATTATTATTATTATTATTATTATTTTAAAGGCAAATCCTTTGGAGTCAATAACTTGGATGAAATTCTGACTCAGCCTCTTGCCAGCTATGTGACTCTCTCCTCTCCATGCCTCAGTTTCCTGTTGGGAACTAAGTAACATGGATCAATGACCCCAGTCTGGGGAGTTATGAGCATTAAATGGAACTATTTGTACCCACCTCACTGGCCTCTTTTCTGTTCTTCAAACAGGGCAGGTATGTTCCTGCCTCAGGGTCTTTGTACTTGCTATTCCCTCTGCCCAGAATGCTTTTCTCCCAGATAACCATATAGTCCATGGTATCACTTTCATTCCAGTTTCTGCTAAATGTCACCTCCTCGGAGAAACTTTCCAGGACCACCTGACTTAAAACTCCCTGCTCATCCTCTGTCCCCATCCTTTTCCATCAGCTTACCTGCCTGTATTTCCTCTCTCACATTCATTTCTACTGGGAACAATATTCTATTGCTTGTTACCTGATACCCCAAAAGAGTGTCAGCTCCACAAGGTAGAAATCTAACAGACTTGCCTATTGCTGTATTCCCAGAGCTTAATACATATTTCTTAAATTGCATTTAATTAAAATTGACTGTCAGGCCGGCCCCCTGGCTCAGGTGGTTAGAGCGCTGTGCTCCTAAAGCCAAGGTCGCTAGTTCGATTCCCACATGGGCCAATGAGCTGCGCCCCCTACAGTTAAGATTGTGAACAACGGATCTCCCTGGAGCTGGGCTGCTGTGAGCAGCCAGAGGTTGGCGTGGACTGGCGTGGACTGGCGTGGGCTGCCACGGACTGCTGTGTGCTGCTGTGGACTACCGTGTGCTGCCAGGCATGGCCAGTGGCCAGGGTGAGTGGCCGGCAGCCAGTGAGAGCTGCTGTGAGCAGCTGACCGACCACCCAATGGCCTCATGGGGGAGGGGGGAGGCGCAAGGCTCATAATACCAGAACGGACCAGGGAGCTGTGTCCTACACAACTAGACTGAGAAACAACAGCTTAAACCAGAGTGGGGGGAGGCTGAAGAAAGGGGGGAAAAAGTGACTGACACATCTTTAAGTTTGAGATTATTTCAAAATAAAAATATACTTTAAAAATATGTATTTTAAAAACACTGGCACTCAGGTTGGTAATCAGGTAATCAGAACACAGTTTCCTCTTTAGCATTGGCCCCCCCCTCCCATGACGGGAAGCTCACGCCTTCTTAGGGAGTCTGCCTTGCTCTGATTTGGAGGAAGCTCTGTTGCTGTGGGACCTACTCCTTATAACACCCACCCCCATCTAGTGGGTCCTAGGCCTACTCTCTAAGCCTCAGACCCACCTCTTCTCCTGGCCTCAAATAGCCATGCAGAGACTTGGGGATAGCAACTGGAGTCTGCCAGGCTGTGTTTCTCCACAGTGAGTCTCTCCAGTTCCTCCCAGGATGGAGTCCCCAACCTTCTCCCAATCCCTTTCCTGAGGGCACATGAGAATTCCCAGGCACTTTCTTGTTAACATCTTCTGGTCACACAAAGCTTGGGGCCCACCCACTGCTGACACAGTCAGGTCTCCCCAGCCTGACTTCCTCCTCTTTAAAGCAGAATTATTCACTCTAATTTTCAGGCTTGGGCATCTTATTTCTAATTGAGGCAACAGCTCTGGATCTGTTCCCCTTCCAACTGAGTGTGTCAGGGAATGTGAGACCTGTTTCTTTTGTGGCTCCTTCAAAGTTTTGGTGCCGACACTAAGGACATAATGCTGAGGACAGAGCCCTGGGACCCAGTTGTAGACACTTCACCCAGTCACAGAGACAAACATACACAAGCAGGCCCACACAAACACCTTCTTACGATGCCCTGACCTAGGTGATGGGATCAGCAGTGAGTAAAACAGATCTCCTCTTCTTGAGAGGTTTACTGTCTCCTGGGGCTGCAGAGTGTAATTAAACCATCCTCCACTCCTCTGTGCCACACATACACAGACAGAAATATGTGCATAGTGGCCACACATGTGATCCTTGGGCTAGAGTTCTCCTGACTATGTAGGGTCACCTAGGAAATGATACGAGAGGGTCCCAGTCCTCAGAACATCTGCCAGGTGTTCTTGCATGTGTCATTAGTCGTCTGTCCACAACAGCCCTGTGTACCCGTGAACTTCCTCCTCTGTTGGCTCCCTGTTTACAAAACTGCTCAAAGGATGCCCACCGCCGCCGCAGCTGGCAGTGCCAGCTAGAGCATCATGCCCGGGATCTGCTCTGCCTCTGAATGCTGCCCACCCTTGGGGCCCAGCCATGAACACCACAGAGGCAGGCAGGAGTCTCCACCCCAGACTTTCTCTGGGGCCTAGGAAGGCCCAGCTCCTATCTCCCGTCTCCTGCTCCAACACTCATTGCCTCCCAACGGTGGGCCTTACTTTGACCTGCCTGGGATCACCACACATCCCCCAGCACCCAATACTCATGCACCACCCTCCCTCACATGTCACCCCCCATAAACCACATCACACACCACACCCCGGACACCACACACACACACACACACACACACACACGCAAGTCACACATCATATACGCCACACCCCCGCATACTCCACAGCACACATACTCCACACTCATATCGTACCACATATATCACGTATACCACACACACACACCACATCACATACACCACACACTCATACACACCACACCACACCCTTACAACCATGTCACACACCACGCTCACAAACACCACATTCACACACACCACACAGCACACACAGCACAGTACACATACCCACACCCCCACACACACCCAGAAAAATTCATTCTTCCAACAAATATGTGCCCTGCCCCTGTGTGCCAGTCATTGATCTAGATTCTGGGGACACAGCAAGAGACAAGGCAGTTGCAGGCCCTGCTCCCTTGGACCTCAGTGTGTTGAGACTGCACTCATCTCTCAAACAGTCACATAGGGCCATGGAGAAACAGGTGTGGGGGCTACGAGAAAGCAAGTGGGTGGGAAGCTAATTCAGAATAGGGGTGTCAGGGAAGGACTCCTTAAAGAAGTTATGTTTGAGCAAAGGCCTGAAGATGAGTGGACGTTGACTAGGGAGAGCAGCACGTGTGAAAGCCCTGAGGCTCTCAGGCATTTGGTGCGGTGCAGGAACAGGGCAGTGGCCAATATGGCTGCAGCTCAGAGATTGAAAGTTGCGGGGAGGTGAGACTAGGAAGGTGGGCAGGGCCAGGTCATCAGGGATCTCATGGTAAGAATGAGGCTTGCGGTCTTTATGCTTAGAGGACAGGGAGCCACTGAGGGCTTAAAGCAAGGCAGGTAACATGACGCAGTGTGGGCTTTGGGACTACAACCACATGAAGAATCACGGCAGGGCTCAGCGGTTAGAAGTTGGGGCCAAAGCCCTGTGAGGATGATGTCGCCATGTGGGAGTCAGTGGTGGGTATGGAGGCACGGGGTTGGATTGAGAGGGATTGATTGTTACGGCATTTATCAATACAGATGACAGGCAAGAGATCACAGATCACCTGCAGAACCACCCCTCCGCTCCCTGCTAACACAGCCTAAATTGGGGAGGCAGTACCCACAGGCCCAGAGGCACAGGCTGCTCTGCATGTCCATTCGTGCTGAGTCAGCACCACCCAGGTTTGCTAAGACACCCCCACCCCCCAAAGCTGGGCCAGTTGTTTCCATGAACTCACTTGTCACATTTATTAACCAGATGGTGGATGCAGGGCCTGGGTGGCCATGCTTACTTGTTGTCCACCCGTTTGAGCTGCTCCTTGCCACTGATGGTCACCGACTTGAGCTGCCCATCCTCTTCCACCTCCGTGCGCTCCTGCCCGTTCTCCACAATGCGCTTGGTGGTGATTTTATGTCCATTGATCACCTCGGTGGATGACATAACCGACTTGAACCCGGAGCCGCCAGAGCCGGAGCCCCCAAAGGAAGCGGATGAGAAGGCAGTGTGGCTGGCGCCGCCGCCACGGCCCCGCGGGGCAAAAGCTGAGAAGGCCTCCATGAAGGCTGGGAACTCGCCGAAGCCGGCAGGAAAGGTGCCCCTCAGGCCGTGGCCCCAGCCAGCACGGTCATTGTGGAAGGGGGTGTCCCAGAAGTCAAAGGAGAAGGGGTCCAGGCCACCGAAAAATTCGCGAAAGATATCCTCAGGGTTCCGGAATGTGTAGCCAGTATCGAAGGGGCTGTTGTGGGGGGTACTGGCCCCCCCACCGGCCAGCCAGCTGTCACAGCCAGCCCGGTCATACACAGAGCGCTTCTTGGAATTAGACAGGACCTCATAGGCCTCCGACACCTGCTTGAACTTCTTCTCAGCTTCCTCCTTGTTGTCAGGGTTCTTGTCGGGGTGCCAGCGCAAGGCCAGTTTGCGGTAAGCCTTCTTGATGTCCTCCGGGGAGGCGCTGGACTGTACCCCCAGCACTTTGTAATAGTTAGCCATGCCTCGGGGGAGTAGAGCCGGAGGCAGACGAGAAGGTGAAGTGGGCACCGGGGCACAGGTGATCAGGGTGGGTGCAGAGGCAGCAGCCGGTGTGGGTCCCTCAGCAAGTGCCTTGCTGGACTCTGCGGGCTCCGGGCGCGGTTCTGCCCGGTGAGTTTACCTTTTCATAGTACCAGTTCTCAGGGACAGGTGGGCACCTCCACTGAGAGGGGGGAGGGGAGGGAAACTGCCAGTGTGCAACCAGGCGGGGGCAGGCCTGCCTGCAGAGCTGAGCCAGGCCATTTGTGACATCAGCCTCTGGGCGGGGCAAATCCACATCCAGCCCTGGCCCGGGGAACCCCCAGTACACGGGCCTGCCCCTGTGAACAAGGCCAGCCTCCGCGGCCGGCTGAGGCGCAGAGCTCGCTCACAGAGCGTCTGTTGGCTGAGCCCTGGGATCAGCCATGGGATCCCGGGCCAGGTGGGCAACGAAGATTAGAAAGAGTGGTCAAGAGAGGAGAGTCAGGCCTTCATCGGATACGTCCACCTAGCCCAATGACTGGGTTGTTGGTATGCAGTGAGGGGTCCCAAAGTGGGGGAGCAGGCAGGATGGGGGCATTCTTCTTGTGCCCCATTATCCCATCAGATCCTCAGAGGTAAGCCCCACAAAGGCAGGGATGTTTGTCAGCATTTAGGACAGTGCCTGGTAATCAGTTCAACTGGTGGAATAAATGAAGTTCAGAGTCTTGCAGCACTGTACTTAAGGTCACACAGCAAGTCAATGAGAGAGAGAGGGAGATGAAAATCCAGGGCTGTCTAAGGCTGTAGTGGACAACAAAGTAAAAAGAAGCATTCCATTCAACAGTGGAAAGAAAAATAAGGATTGAAAATAAATATAGATTTGTGAGTGTAGTGTGTTGACTAGTGGCCCCCATAAAGATATGTCTGTGTCCTAATGGCCAGAATGTGTGAATATGACCTTATTTGGAAAAGGGTCTTTGCAGATGTAATTAAATTAGGGGTCTCAAGATGAGATCATCCTGGATTATCTGGGTTGGTCTGGTCCTAAATCTAATGACAAGTGCCCTTATTAAAGGCACACAGAGAGAGACACGCCGAGAGAAGAGAAAGTGATATGAAGATGGAGGCAGAAATTGAGGCGATGCCGTGCAAGGAAAGCCAACAGTCACTAGAAGCTGGAAGGAGCAAAGAAGGATCCTTCTTCAGAGACTCTGGAAGGACTGCAGCCCCGATGACACCTTGATTTTGAACTTCTAGCTTCCAGAACTGTGAGAGAATAAAATTTTATTATTTCAAGCCACCCAGTTTGTGATAATTTGTTATAGTAGCTCTAGGAAACTAATAAGATAAGTGAGGTAACCAGCTGTTCGTATGCATTCATGGTTCTTTAATTCTTGTTCCGATATTGGATCATATTCAGAATAGCAATTAATAATACTGATTAACATCTATTCCTACCTTCAGTACAGCCTCCTACAGTTAAGATGGAAAACATGCTAAATTACCTATTAACAATCCAGTGAGGAACTTAGCTGTTCGGATCATTGAGTCTTAACTGGAATAGCAATCCTCTTCTTTCTCTTCCTTCCTTTGTCCCCCGCCCCACCACCCTCTTGTTTCTCTGTCTTTTCTACATTCTATTTATTTCCCTCTTTCTTTCTCTTTTCCTTCAATATTCATTGGTGCTAGGTTCCAGGCACCTAGCAGAGTACAGTATGTTCTCAGCAATCCTAAATGCCAGGAGAAATGAAAGCAGAATCTGGAGATAATTTGCAAACCCAACCTAGAGTGATAAATGTTGTCACCCCCACACACCTTACCAAGAGCAGGATTTGCCCTCTGTGCCCCATATCCATCCAACTACACGGCCTAACACACCTAATTCATGTTGCGTGGTAGAAGAAATGAATGGCAGAATAACTCCACTAGTTGTAGCTACAGATGAAAATGTTTCCATATTTTTGTACCTATATTTCTGCTACTGTAGTGAGAACCTGTTATTGACAGGCTTGTCCTTTGGAGCTGGGGAAAGATACCTATCCTACACAATTCTCCATGACGATAACATTGGGAATAGTGCTGTTGTTGACAATGGTGGCTGTGGAGACAGTGACAAGGTGAAACACGCATAGTGACAGATAAGGCATCATTAAGACAGTAGAGGTTATTAGGGTAGTGATGATGATGGGACAGTAATTGTGGTAGTGACAGTGGAGCTGATAACGACGAAAGTGGTGCTAATAGAGGTGATGGTGACAGTAGAAATGCTTGTGGTGGAGACAGTAACTCATGGTAGTGGTGGTGGTGGTGGTGATGGTGGTAACAGTGGAGGGGATGGTAATTGCGGTGGTAAGAGGTGTTGTTGTTAGTGATGGTAGAGGTCTGCTGGAAGTGGCTACCAGCAGAACCGTTGGTGAAATCCGTGGTGGTGATGGTGATCCTGTAGGTGGTGATGGGCTAGTGGAAGTTGCGTGTTGTAGAGCTTTGCTACAGTAGTGAACCCACATTTCAGCGCTTCATGAAAGACGTTTAGTTCTTGCCCACTTACTTGTCAGCACCCATGGATCAGCTGCTGGGGCTCCCACTCACGTATCTTCTCATTCTGGACCCCAAGCTGAAGAAATGGCGCTGATCTGGAACATAACATTCTCATGGCAAAGAGGGTGTGAGTAAGAGCTGGTAGAATGCCTTTTAAAATTTCTGTTGAAATGTGATGTATGTCACTCTTGCTCATGTCGTATGTCAAGGCCAGTGTCAATGGAATGGGAAATGGTACTCCTTCAGGAAGGTTCTGCAAGTCTCAAGCAACAGCTTGAGAGACACAATACTCTTATAGGGAAGAGGGAGTGGTCAATATTGCAGTATGCTACAAGTGATACATGGGGGTGATGGGGGCAGCAGTATTGATGGCCCCGATAGAAACACTGGTGGTGCTGCTGGTGACGGGAGTGGTAGTGGTGGTGCTAATGGGAGTAGTGGCAGTAACTGTGATATTAATGGTGGATGGTGGGAGTGCTGAGAGTGGTGAGAATGATATACTGGTGGGAACGACAGTTACAGCCATAGTGCTGATGGCGATGGTAATGATATTGGGGGTGTGGTGTTCTATATTTTTTTTTGCTAACTCAACACTACCACCACCCTCTTCTATGGTCTTCTCTGTATACTAGAGAATTTTGGAAAAATGTCCAGAATCCCCTTCCCCACACCATTGCAGATTACAGTCTGCCAATTCATGAAATTTGGAAAGTTGAAGAGAAAGAGGAAGTTACAGGCAGATGACAACCCAGAGGTTTGCAGCAGCTTCTGGGAAATCTTCTGAGAATCCCCTGCTTCAGAGCTGCAGGCTGAGATACTCTGCTTCCAGAATATCATAAGATTCCAGCAGCTTCCTGGCAAGCTCTTGAGATTTACTCACTTTGGAACTGCAGACTGAGACCATCAGAGATGACTTGTTCCCCTGATCTTTACTGCAATTGTTGTGGAAACTTGTATTAAATGTCTTCATACCTGTTACACAGTCAGTAACTATGTACATGTGGTCATGATGACATGATGGTAGTAACTCAGATAAAGATGGTGGGAGTGGTGGCCGTGGGTATGGTAATAACGGTGATGGTGCACGTGGAGGTGATGGTGTGATGTCAGAGGTGGGGTTAGAGCTGACGGTAGTAATGACAGTGGTGGTAGCAGAGGTAGAGGTAATAATGAGCTTGTATGAAGTAGATATAGCGGTAGTGGTGGTGGCGATGATGATGATGCAGTAGGTAATGCTACTGAGGAGGAAGGCGGTGGGAATGCTGACAGTGGTTGATATGGAAACAGTGGTGATGCAAGTGGTGGTGATGATGGTCATGTTAATGGTGATTCTGGTTGGGGTGAAGACGGCGGTGATGATGATAGTGATGGTGGTGATGCTGGTGATGATGATGACAATGATGGGTGTGTTTGTGGTCATGGTACCATGGATATTGGTTGAGGTAGATATGGTGATGACAGTGACACCGGTGATAACGAAGCAGGTAGTAGAGATGGTGATGATGCTGATGGTGGTGGAGGTGGTGGTGATGATGCAAGTGATGTCTGACATGGGATGGTGGTAGTAATGATGGAATTGGTGGTGATGGTGATGATAGTGATGGTGGTGATTTTAATAATAGTGATGATAACGATGATCATAATTGTGGTCATAGTAATAGTGATACGGTTGAGGTAAAGGAGGTGAATCAGAGGCAGGATGTGATAGGAGTGATGGGGCTAGTGGGGTAGTGTGATAACAGTGATGTGGTGTGAGGTGATGGTCTACTGGCTGAGGTAGAGATGGTCACAGTGATGATAATGGTAATAGTGATGGTGGAGGTAGGGATGATAGTGTGTTGATGGTGAGGAGGTGATATGATATTGGTGATGGGGTTGATGACAATGGCATTACCAAAAGTGAAGCCTGAGGGTGCCACTACAGTGTAATTGGGACAGTGTGTGGATGGTTACAACAATATTATTAATAGACAAGGGAACCGGGATAATGAGGTGCCCAAGAATCCTACAGATGCTTCCTCTGACCCAGGCTTTCCTCTCCTCGCCTCGCCTGAGACTCTGGTGCTGGCCTTCACTGCCCTCCCAGGAAGGAACTTTCTTCTGGCCCCTGCTGTTTCAGAGCTCCTCAGAAGGTTCCTTGCCCTGCTCCGTACCCAGGGCCTATGCTCAACTTGAGGTCCTACCTTGAGTGGGTCTGTAGGAGGCAGCTGGGATTGAAAATGGCTGGAGACCCCATCATATCTCCTGATTCAGAGCTTTCCCAGAGCACAGCTCTTCCCTGCTGAAGGTGTCCTGAAGATGGAGAGCCTCTCCAGCTTCCTGGAGGTGGGGGTGAAGCAAGCCCCCCATAAAAGAAGGCATGGAACCTGGTGGCAGCATGCAAAGGTGATTTCCCATTCTGTAAAGATGGAGGAATAGGGATGAATGGGCATGAGCATTAACTCAGGCCCCCACACTCTTGACTCTCACAGGCTGATTGGTCACTTTCCTTCTCTGAGCCTCTGTCTTTATTTGCCAGTGAGTTAGTGAAACTTCTCCCTTTTGGGGCTTCCTCCCTTCTGGAGCTAGCCTAGCCTCCCTGTCCTCCGACCTGTGATGTCCCATGTCCCTGGTCTCAGGCCCACCCTAAAGCCAACCCCCTGAGCCATGGCCTGGGAAGAGAGAGAAGACCTTGAGTAACCAGGTGATTTCAGTCAGAGGAAGGCCCAGAGAGGGCAGGGCACAGCCAAGGTCACACAGCAATCCTTCCCAGGCTGAGCTGATGGAAGCCAATTAGGCAACCAATTAGTATTCTGAGCAGCTAGAGGCCCCTCTCTGTCTCTATAATTAATGGAGTGGCTTTTTAAAAGGATTCTAATCACCCCGAAAAGGATTCTAATCACCCCGATTCCTATCTGCTTATCACTAGCGTTCCTAATTAGATGATCCTGGCAGTCACTCGGCTAATTCCCTCCAGCCCCATGCAGCCCTGCCCAGCCTGGGGCAGCCCACCCCACCCCCACAGTCCACCCCGCCCAGCCATATGGGCAGTTCAGGCCTTCTCTCCCCTCAGGGCCCCTGGTTCTCTAACTGCATTACCTTCAGGATGGATGGACGACAACGATGGATGGATGTGGCACTGGATGGACAGCGACAGGTGAGTGAAAGGACTGCATGAACAGCTATGAGGGTGCATGGATGGATGGACAGACAGACTGAGAGGTTAAGAGCTCGACCTGTCAAGTCAGACAGCTCTGCCATTTATTAGCTCTGTGTTCTTAGTGAAGTCACTTAATCTTTCTGTGCCAGTTTCCTCATCTCATGAGGTAGTAATAGTATTTTCCTCATACTATTTTTTCTGGTTACTGTGAGGACAGCTTAGAATGGAGGAAAAGCTGTGTATATGTCCTTGCTATCATAATGATGACAATGTTGATAATAGTCCATACACGGATGGATGGAAAGAACAGACTGACAGCTGAGAGAAGGAAGGTCCATGGAAGAATGGGTACAAGGGTAGAAGGACATACAAATTGGTGGGCTTATAGAAAGCTGATCAGTATAATAGAACAAGTATAACAGAAGGGACAGTGAGTGCTCAGTGCCAGATTGGAAGGTGAAAGAAGTGGTGGGGACAGCCCTTCTCCTGCAGAGGTAACAGGATCATCTCAGCTCATCTCAACACAGACCTGGTTCAGACCTGCTTTCCCTTCCTAGGACCTCCAGGAAAGCTTCCTGCTCAACCCTTCCAGCCAGTGGTGATGAACGCCCTTTGGTTCCTCGGGATCCTTTCTCCTCAATCTTGACCCAAATAACACCCTTCCTGGTGGAGGCCTATGTGATCTCTGAAGGCTCAGATCTAGCCTCAAGTGGGACATTACTGCTTAAGTGAAGGCATCATTTGTGGGACCTCCCCCTACCCCCGACGCACACCAGAGTTCCAAAGTGCACCAGCCTATTAGGGCAGCCACTCTCCCCTCCCCACCCACAGCGCCCTAGTCCCCAGCCCACTGCTGCCATGTAGTGACCCTGGACAGGACTCTGATCCTGATTCCTCTAGGAGGATTCAACCCCCAGAGCCTCCCCATACACCATGGGCTTCTGCAGCCTCTGGAGTATGGTGTTTCCTGGATCTTTCTCGAAAGACTATAGAACAAAGAAGCCTGAAGTATCTTCCAGAGTCAAGACCTACATGCACACATTCACACCAGCAGACATCTATCTATTCACCCACCCTTCCATCCATCCATCCATCCACCCATCCATTCATCCACTCACCCATCTATCCATCCCACATGTTTCTTGAGCTCCTATCCACCCATGTGCCAAGCACTCTTCCAAGTGCTACAGGTATATATGCCAGTGAACACACTAGATAGGGCCTTGCCCTCATGGAGCTGACATTCAGTGGGGAAGATACAAGAAACTGATAACTAATGAATGTTTAATATAATGTCAGGTAGTAATAGGTGCCTTGGAGAAAAACAGCAAAGAAAGGACTTAGAGGGGCAGCGGGATGGCTCAGTTGGTTAGAGTGCGGGCTCTCAACAACAAGGTTCCTTGTTTAATTCCCTCCATGAGATGATGGGCTGCGCCCCCTGCAACTAAGATTGAAAACAGCGACTGGACTTGGAGCTGAGCTGTGCCCTCCACACTAGATTGAAGGACAACGACTTGGAGCTGATGGGCCCTGGAGAAACACACTGTTCCCCAATATTCCCCAATAAAAATTAAAAAAAAAGAAAAGAAAAAGGACTTAGAGAATGATGGAGTTTCTCTTTTAGATAGAGTGGTCAGATAGAGCACCCCACACCTCCACATACTTAGGCACCCATGCCCCCATGAGTTTGTGCATACTTATACAGACAAACATGCCTGCACACATGTACACTGAAGTACACACGTATTCCCCTCCCCCCTCCATAAAACACACAAGTCCTGCAGTCCTGCTGTGTCTGCCTGGGAATGTCTCTAAAGGTGCCCCTGCTGGCCTCAGCTGGGGAGGTCCAGGACTGTTTCCCCCTCCCTCGCCCTCCCAATGCCCCACCCCCAAGCCCTGAAGGGTGGGCGGGACCTGTGACTTGGTATAATCAATAGAATGTGGCAAAGGTGATAGGATGTCATTCTCGAGTGCAGGACGTCGTGTAAGATGTTCCTCTCATGTGGACTCACTCTCTCAGAGTCTCTGACTGCTGCTGGCTTTTTAGGAGCAAGCTGCCAGGAATCCTACAGCTGCAAAAAAGCACTTGACAAAATCCAGCAGCCATTGATGATAAAAACCGTTAAGAAAGTGGGAATAGAGGGATCATATCTCAACATAATAAAGGCCATATGTGATAAACCCACAGCTAACATCATACTCAATGGGGAAAATCTAAAACCATTCCCCTTAAGATCAGGAATAAGGCGAGGTTGCCCACTTTCTCCACTTCTATTCGACATAGTGCCTGAAGTTCTAGCCACAACAATCAGACAAGAAAAAAAAATAAAAGGCATCCAAATTGGTAATGAGGAAGTAAAATTGTCATTATATACAGATGACATGATACTATATATAGAGAACACTAAAGACTCCACCGAGAAACTATCAGAGCTAATAAATGAATTTAGTAAAGTAGCAGGATACAAAATTAATATTCAGAAATCAGCTGCATTTGTATATACCAATAATAAAACATCAGAAAGAGAAATTAAGAAAACAATCCCATTTATAGTTGCTTCAAAGACTATAAAACACCTGGGAATAAATTTAACCAAAGAAGTAAAAGATCTGTACTCAGAAAATTATAAGACACTGAAGAGAGAAATTAAAAGAGGATATAAATAGATGGAAACACATACCATGCTCATGGACAGGAAGAATTAATATAGTTAAAATATCCATACTGCCTAAGGCAATATACATATTCAACGCAATTCCTATCAAACTACCACGGACATTTTTCACAGAAATAGAACATATAATCCTAAAATTTGCATGGAACCATAAAAGACCCCGAATAGCCTCAGCAATCTTGAGAAATAAGAACAAAGTGGGAGGTATAACGATACCCGACATCAAATTATACTACAAGACTACAGTACTCAAAACAGCATGGTACTGGCATAAAAACAGACACATAGATCAATGGAACAGAATAGAGAGTCCAGAAGTAAATCCATGCCTATATGACCATTTAATCTATGACAATGGAAGCAAGAATGTACGGTGGGGTAAAGACAGTCTATTCAATAATTGGTGCTGGGAAACTTGGACAGACACATGCAAAAAAATGAGCTGGACCACCTCCTTACACCATATACAAGAATAAATTCAAAATGGATTAAAGACTTAAATGTAAGATCTGAAACCATAAAATTCCTAGAAGAAAATATAGGAAGAAACTTCACAGACATTACCCGGAGTAAGATTTTTACTGATATATCCCCTCGGGCAAGGGAAGTAAAAGAAAAAATAAACATGTGGGATTATATCAAACTAAAAAGATTTTTTGCAGCAAAGGAAACCATCAATAAAACAAAAAGGGATCCTACTGAATGGCAGAAGGTATTTGCCAATGATACATCCTACAAGGGGTTAATATCCAAAATTTATTTAAAAACTCACTCAACTCAACTCCAAAAAACAAACAACCCAATTTAAAAAAATGGGCAGAGGACCTGAAAAGACACTTTTCTAAAAAGGACATACAGATGGCAAACAGACATGTGAAAAAATGCTCAACCTCACTAACAATCAGAGAAATGCAAATAAAAACCACAATGAGATACCACCTCACCCCAGTCAAAATGGCTATCATCAATAAATCACAAACAACAAGTGCTGGTGCGGATATATATATACAGTTACAAGAAGCGGAGTACAACATTAGGAGTAGAGACAGTGGAAATGTAATGGCTGTGTGCGATGTCAGAGGGATAGTGGATGGGGGGAGGGGGGTTGTCACTGTGTGAGGGATATAAATGATAAATGTCTAACTATTACATTGTTTTGTGCACCTGAAACTAATTTTAAAAATGTTAAAAAAAAAAAAAAAAAGAATTCTACGTATGCAAAGGAAACCCTGGTGAGAACCCAGCCCCAGCCCTGGTCAGCACATGACTGCAGCCTTGTGGGACCGTAAGTGAGGGCCCAGCTATCACGTATTAGTAGTTGTTTATTACACTCTGTGGGCTTCTGACCCACAAAGACTATGAGATAATAAATGTGTATGGCTTTAAACTGCTCAGTTTGTGGCCGTTTGTCATATGCAGCATAGTACCATGGTGTTTGTTATATTAGTAGCTATATTTTTGGATATTTGAAATGTTTTATAACTGAAATTAAAATATTAGGGAAGATCCCTATGATATAAAACAGAAAGCAACAACTTTCCATGACACAGAAAGAAAGAACAAAACAAACACACACACACAAAGCTCACTGACACAGACAACAGTATGGTGGTTACCAGAGAGGAAGTGGGTGGGCAGATTGGAGAGGGTAAAGGGAGTTAAATATATGGTGATGGAAAAAGACGAAATTTTGGGTGTGAGCACACAATGCAATATACAGAGCATTATAGAATTGTACACTTGAAGTATATAATTTTATTAACCAATGTCACCCCAATAAATTTAATAATAAAAATTTTTAATGAACAGAAAAAAAAGATCTCTATGGCAGAAGAGACAAGTTGCAGAGCATGAGCCTGAGGCAGGGGGTGGGGAGATGGGTGGTGG
This sequence comes from Rhinolophus hipposideros, assembly GCF_964194185.1. Lineage (NCBI taxonomy): Eukaryota > Metazoa > Chordata > Mammalia > Chiroptera > Rhinolophidae > Rhinolophus > Rhinolophus hipposideros. The sequence goes on from NC_138063.1 coordinate 58,751,673, forward strand.
GAAGGAGGGAAGAAGCTGGCACTACAGCAGTTGTGGATGGAGTTGACCTTGAGAGGTAGAAAAGGGGGCATGGAGGATGATGTTTGGATGGTGCCAGTGCTGGTGTGCTGTGATATGTGTGATAAAAGTCCCCTCCTTCCCAAAATTCTGAGGAAAAGAGGCCCATTCCTGCATCTCCTCAAAGCTGAGGAAACCTAGATCACATCCCCACCACCCAGATCAGCACAGCCAAACCTGGGGGAGGAGCAGAGAGAAGGAAGAAGGGGGAATTTTCCCAGAATCCCCTTAGGGGATCCCACAATGTGAGGGGGGATGGAGGGTAGGAGGGACAGATGGGGTGGTGGAAGGAAATAGCTAGAAAGAGTCACTAAGTCCCCTCTCCAAAGAGGCGACCCCTCCAACTCCAGCCTGCTTGGCAGTGAGAACAATTCTGTCCTGCCCCTTCCCAGGGCCTGAGGCCCCCTTATTCCAGCCCTTAGTGGTCCACAGTTTCCGCAGACAGACAGGAGGGACCTTCTGTGGGGAATCTGCCTGGGTGGGGAAAGGGTGGGGTGAAATGCTGGTAGCATCTACTAAGTAGTCAGGGGCAGGGTGTTGGCAACTCCCAGGGACCCTGATAGAGTTAAATGCTGTGGAAGAACGAGAAACAGAAGGGTGGGCAGATTGCCCTGGATCTGAAACATCCTGGGCTTCTAGGAGTTGAGAAGTGCGTGGGGGCTCAGTCTGAAGACCAGTGGGCTGAAGTGGCTTCAGCAGAGGGTCTTTTTGCTAGGTGGACTCTTCAAGGGCTGAAGACCCTTTGCCTTCCTCATATTATTCTTGCAAAAACCCTGCAATGTGTGGTTTTGTTTTACTGGTGAGGAGTCAGGATTCAGAGAAGCTAAGCCTCTTGTTCAAGGCTGTGCAACAAGGGAGAGACAGGTATTTCCACAGCTAGGTCTTCTCCCTGAGCTACACTGTTTAGGGACTAGGGAGTCTTTGAGGAGCAAAGGGAGGGAGAACTCAGATAAGTCTTCCCCTAGGATCTTTGCATGGGGTTTTGAAGGATAAAGAGGAGTTCTCCAGGCAGATCTGAAGGAACATCCCAGAGAGACAGACCAGTCAGGAAAAGGCAGAAAAAAGAAAACAGGTTTTTGTTAATGACTCTTGATTTTTTAAACTACAAGAGTGACACATAGTTATAAGACATTATAATAACAGCAGAAGTTTATAAAGTGAAAAGGACCCTCTTCCTCACCCTCTCCAGTCTATAGTACTTCTCAGAACTAAAAAACTAACCATTATTCATTAGGTATATATCTTCCCAGATATTTTTCTATCTCTGCACAAACATTTTTAAAATAAAAGTCATGCTGTATATATTGTTCTGCAATTTGCTTTTTTTTTTCTTTCCATATACCTGCACTTTTGCTTCCTCTGCCCCAGGGTTTCTGTGAGGCACACCTGAGGAGGGCTCAGTGGGCCAGAGAACATATGGAATTTTGATCAACATTCCCACCAACAGCATGTACCAGGTCTGTTTCTACATATGTCTGGCCTTTTCCATTTTTGCTAAATGAGAGGTAGAAAGTGGTACCTCCTTGTTTCATTTGCATGTATTTGATCACTTCTAAAGTTGAGTGCCTGTCCAAAAGTTTAACTGGATGTTTATTAACATTTCTATTGGGAAAGACTTCTTTGTGTAACCTTTGCCTGATTTCCTCTTTTTGGGGGGTGAGGGGTATATTTTTTATTATATATTTATTTTTATGTTTTGATTTTTTGCATATTTTGAAAAATTATCTTCCATTCTGTAATGATTATTTTAAAATATTTTTGTCATTAAAGCTATTAAACCTCATTACAGAATATTTGGGCAATGGGAAGAAGAAGGAGGAAAAATCATCTATCTCATAGATGTTGCCATTTGTTAACATTTGGTGAAAATACTTTCCTCTTAGCTGCTATAATTATGGTCATGATCATGTTATACATACATTTCCATTCTGACTTGGCGCTAAGAGCATAACCTTCAGGAGGGATTTTAAAGGCTTTCTAATGAATGTCCTTTGGTTTCCTTGCCTCCCTCCCATTCTAATGTGGCAAATACACATAACATAGAATTGACTGTCTTAACCGTTGTAACCTGTGTCTGGTTTAGCGGCACTAAGTACATTCACACCGTTGTGCAACAATCACCACCATCCACCTTCAGGAGTTTTTAACCTTGCAAAACTCTGTACCCATAAAACATTAATTCTCCATTTTCCCTCCCCCAGCCCCTGCCACCCACAATTCTACATTCTGTCTGTATCTTTAAGTGACTTTCCTAATTTAAAATCATTTGCGGCCCGCCAGGCGGCTCAGGGGGTTGGAGTGAGGTGCTCCTACCGCCGAAGTCGACAGTTCGATTCCCACATGGGCCAGTGAGCTGCGCCCTCTACAGCTAAGATTGTGAACAACAGCTCTCCCTGGAGCTGGGCTGCCTTGAGCAGCCATCGTGTGCCACCATGAGTGGCCAGCAGCCATCGTGAGTGGCCGACCGACTGCCTCAGCACGGGGAATGCGAGGCTCATAACACCAGCATGGGCCAGGGAGCTGTGTCCTATACAACTACACTGAGAAACAACAGCTTGAACCAGAGTGGGGGAAGGGGAGACAGAAGAAGGGGGGGAATAAAAAATAAATAAAAATCATTTGCAATTTATTCATATTTTTGCAAAACATCATGCAGCACAAACAAAACTTGTCTGCTGGCTGGATAAGAACACAAGCTGCAGGTTTTAGATCTGAGTAGGTGTTCACACAGCAAAATGCTAACCAGCTAGTTGTTCCAGCTCTGCTTGAATGAATAACCCTCCACCCTTGCATTAATTCAGAATACCTTCTTTGTCGTTCATTATCATGCAGATAATAGGATTTGCTTCAGGCTTACTCAAGTCTGTGCCATTGATAGGTCTGCTGATTCTCACAACAGAATCTCAAGGTTTGAATGATTATGATCTGATCATAGAATCTTGTTTAATATTGGAAAGTGTTTTACACACACACACACACACACACACACACACACACACAAACACACCTCACTTTATTTTCCTTAATTTTCTGACTTGTTCCACTGGTCTTGTTAGTTTTTCCAGAGAAAGTTTGGAATCACTTTATTATTTTGCCTTAAAAAACAAACGAAAAAACATCCAGTGGACTACAGAACTCGCTCAGTTAGGACAGTCCACCTACTTTGGGAGCAGCTCTTCTTGTTTGTCTTCTTTCCGGCCCGAGTGATGGCAGGCATTCCTCCCAAATCCTATTCCCCTGGGGCAGTGTCTATTCTGTGGCCCGAGGGAAGGGGAAGGCTGTTTTCCTAGGGCTGTGTCATCAGAAGACAGCAGGGACTTTTGGAGAAGGACAAGCTGGTCTCTAAGAATTACAGAGGGGGTTTGGTTTCTTCCCACAGAAAATGAGAATAAGACTCTGGGCCTGAAAGTGTCCTGATAGGAGGAAGAGAGAAGAGGTCCTGGGTAGGCTAGCCCCACCTGGGTGCAAACAAATGGAACAAAGGCCAACCCACCTCAGGCACCCTGGCAATAGGCCTCTCGAAATCATAAAGGCACCACTACCTTGCCACTTGCAGCCCTTGGCTGGCTTGCCCTGCCCTGCCTAGGAGCTTTGAGGCCACAACACCAAAACTGTTTACCCGCACAGAACCCATTGTTAGAAGCTGAGTATTTTATGGAGGAGGGAACAGAGGAGCAGAAGCCCCTGAGCCTGGTTCTACTGATCTGAAGTGAATTTGAACCTGGGACCCGCCAGAGCCAATGTGCTTTCCTTGCTCCTGGAGGTCACTCCTCCCCACTCAACACCATCCCACCATGGCCACCACAGCCTTTCCTGGAAACAACTCCTTTGTCAGAAATAGTCCCTGCCCTCTAAGAATTTCCTGGGTGCCAGAGCCAGATCTTTGTGTATTTCATTCCCCACCCAAATGCAGAGAACAAACAGGGTCCATAAACATTCGTGGGATAAAAATGAATTTATTTAGCAGACATTTGGGAAGCACCTACCACAAGCCCACGAGAGATAATGGAGATGCCTAAATGACAAGACAGACACAGTCTTCACTCCCTTGGACCTGACACTGACGGTGATCCCCTCCTCTGCTTGCTGCCAGCTGGCTGCCTCTCCGCATCTCCAACAGGGCCTGGTACTGCGTGTTGCAAAAATAGGGGTTGGCAGAAGGAAGGTAATAAGACTGGGGAGTAACAGAGAAACAGGGGAGGCTTCTCTGTGGGCTCACTCTGGGCTCTGGATTCTTTTTTACCTTTTTTTAAGTATAAATTCTATTGGGGAATATTGGGAGACAGTGTGTTTCTCCAGGGAGTTGTCCTTCAATGTAGTTGTGGAGGACGCAGCTCAGCTCCAAGTCCAGTCACCATTTTCAATCTTTAGTTGCAGGGGGCGCAGCCCACCATTTCATGCGGGAATTGAACTGGCACCATTTCATGCGGGAATTGAACTGGCAAACTTGTTGTTAAGAGCTCACGCTCTAAACCAACTGAGCCATCCGGCCGCCCCTCCGGAAGATCAGCAGCAATTCGTTGTCTTCAATCTAGTTGTGGAGGGCACAGCTCACTGGCCCATGTGGGAATCGAACAAGCAATTCTGTTGTTCAGAGCTCACCCTTTAACCCACTGAGCCGTCCGGCCGCCCCTGGGGTCTGGATTCTTGAGTCCAGGCCCTGAGCCACACTCTAGCCCCTGGGCTCCATGTCGTCAGTGCTAAGTTCTAGGTTATGAGCTCCAAGCTCTAGATTGTGGATTTAGGAATCCATAGTCAGGGCCCCAGTTCTGGGCTCTATGTTCTGAGATCTGGAATCTGAGGTCCAGGTTCTGGGCCCCGGACTCATAGAGTTCTTGGATGGAAGTTCTAGATTCTGAGCTCCAAGCTCTAAGTTCTGGACTTGGGGGTATGGGCTTTATGCTCTGTGTTTCGGGTTCTGGTTTCTGAATTTGGGGGTGCAGGTTGTAGACTCTCAGCTCTGAGTTCTGGGTTTGGAGCCAAACATGTAGGATGATTTCTCTGAGGCCAGCTAGAGTCATTACTGTGTGCTTCCTGCCCAGAATGTAAACTCCTCAAGGGCAGGAATTTGTTTGTTTTACTCACTGGTGTAGCCCCCACACCTAGAACAGTGCCAGATGTGTAGGAGGTGTCCAACAGGCATGTGCACAGTGTACACTTGAGTGCATGATCGGAGAGACACACAATCCTACACTCTGAGCTGGAACACAGGGGAGCAGGACCCTCCCTGCCCTCACTGCGGCTACAGGTGGCAGGAGGGGATATCAAAATGCTGTGAGCTGGGGAAGGGCTGGAAGGGGAGCTGCTAGGAGGCCTGAGAGGACCCTAGTGTTCAGATGGGCAGGCAAGTGCCCACCCATCTCCACACCCAGGTTGGTTTCATGTTTGCTCTAGGCTTCTGTTCCACAGGGAATGGACATGGGTAGGGTAGTGGTGGCACACCAGGGATAGAGGTGTCCTGAATCAGAGTCCTAGAGATGCTCTTCCCTCACTCTGTCTTGCAGGCTGGGGCATCTGGGATTTCACAGGAGGCATGCTGGTCTTCATAGGACCAGTGTTTCTATGGCCCCTGCCAGAGCAAGCACCCTGCCAGTGCCAGCAGTCTGGAACAGGAAGATTGAAAGGAAAACCTCTTGGACCACTGGACATCAGGACTGTCAAGGAATAAGGAGGTTGGCAATCAGAAATACTAATCATCAGGGACTCAGAGGACCAGAGATGATGATGATGATTAGGGTAAAAGGAGACATTGATCGGGGACATATGACTAGGGCGACTTACAATTAGAGGGGGTGGAGTCATGGGGAGATGATGTCATTCAAACTCTTGATCAGAGAGGGTAGTGGTAATACATGAAGGACGAGGAAGCTGTGCTCAGAGATCTTGGTGATCAGAATGATTGTTGATTGGCTATGTCATTGTCATTGATTAGGGACATAGAGGATTGAGGATGTAGGCAAGAGGAGCATTACTGATGAAAGCATTTAGTGCTCATGTCCTTGATGACCAAGGATACAGGAATATTGATGATCAGATTCATTGACTAGAGACATCCAGAGATCTTGGTGGTATGTGATCTACCGCAGATCAAAGGCATCAATGATTGGAGAATTTAGTGATCAGAGAGACACAGGTGACTCGTACTACCAATGAACAGGGAGGTTGGTGATCAGTGCTACTGGTGATCAGGGGTATAAGGGACATTGGTCCTCAGGGACTTGGAAGATAAGGAGATTCAATGATCACTAATGTTGGACACTAAAGAGCTTGGTGATCAACATTAACCAGTCAGGGGTATTGGTAACCAGAGTCACTAGTGACCACATTAATAGTCTGAAAATTTGATAGTAAGAGGATTCTATGATCAGGAACGTTGTTGGTTAGAGATGTTGGTGATTGGAGACAAGTGACCAAACACATAGTTAAGGAGTCATTGGTGATGAGAAATAGCATGATCAGAGATGTTGGCGATCACATGACTGATGTGATCTATCATTGATTAGAAAAACATTGATCAATGACATTGGTGATCATACTTTTTGATGCCTAAGACATTAGTGACAGTGCACTGATGATCAATGCATTGGTAAATAGGAAATTGGGTGATCAGAGGCGTTGGTGATCATAGACATGGTGAACAGAAATAATGCGGAGACATGCTCACCAGAGATACTGGCATCTAGTCACATTGAATAGAAATATTGAACAGATATGCTGATCAAAAACTGGTGACGGGTTCGCCGGTTAGCTGTTTGTTAGAGCTAACACCAATGTTACTGGTTCGATTCCCACAGGGACCAGCGAGCTGTGCCTTCCACAAGGATTTGACTTGGAGCTTATGGGTCCTGGAAAAACACACTGTTCCTCAATATTCCTAAATAAAAATTTTTAAAAAAAGAAAAAGAAACATTGGTGATGAGATATTCATGATCACGTATAATCCTGGTGAGCAAGGACAGTCACTGGAGACACCAGTGATCACATTTTGTGGATTTTAGTAGTCAGACACAATATCCATCAAAGGCATTGATGAAGTATTGGTGATTTAGTACTGGTGACAGTTGTTAGTAATTAGATGTCTATGATCAGACGTGTTATTAATCATTGAATATCAGTCATGGTGGCTATCTCTGATGACCAACATCATTGATTAAAGAGGACATCAACCAATGACATCAGTGATCAAAGACACTGGGAATGTTGGTGAACAGATAGCTCAGAACTAAGAGCTGAGCAGCACCTGAGAGGAAGTGGGTGTGGGCTCAGTCCTTATTAGGTTCTGCAAGAGCTCCAATGGAGCCCTCAGGAAAATGATCAGCGTATGGTCCAAGGGCCAGAGAAGCCACAGCCTCCCTGAGCCTCTCCAGTATCTACCCAGCCCCCCAAATCCCCAGTTAGCTAATAATGAGGAGATTCAGATGGAAGGAATTTAGAGGACTGCCAGTATCTCAGGTGCCAGCCTGACAGGGCCCCATCCCCTATTCCAAGAGCCCTTCCTTCCAAATCACTGGGCTGTTAGGAGCAGTTCAGTTTGACCGCTAATCAGTGCACCAGGGACTCAGCTGCCTCAGGAGTCCATAATACAGGACAGAAGCATTCACAAAAAGTATTTTATTATTCTTAACAGTATTCACTTTAAAGGAATAGGAGGATAGCATACATTTTTTTCAGACAATATATAAATGTTGTACATAATTAACAATAACTTAGTTCACTAATCCAAAATAAAACAAGCCAAATAAAACATAAAAACAGAAAATGCTGCCGATTCTTCTTATGCAGATGCTAATACAAAATAAGTTATTTCTGGCGGTGGTGCCCCTGCAGCGATCGCCTGCCCATATTGCACTTGGTCAATTATATCAGCACAATCCTCCTCTTGGGCCTGGCCTCGCCAGCCGCCACACCCCACCACCACCACATACAGAGTCTAAACTCAGACACAGTTATGTACAGTTGTACCTTGGGAAGAACCCAGACAACCACAACAAAGCAGAGCAGAACCCAGGTCTCCTGGGACTCCAGCAGGGTCGTGGCCTCTCCCACAGTCTTGGTACTGACCCACCCCAACGCCTGCCCTTGCCACCTGCCAGATCAGCCCCAGGAAGCCAAGAGCAGCCAAGGCCCTTCCCCTGGCCCCCAGCTCCTCGTTCTAGGACTGTGGGATCCAAGAACTTTTCCAAAAATTGCGAAACTACAGCCTTGGTTTGTAGATTTTATTCCTTTCCATAGCAAAGGCTTCCGTAACAAAGTACAATTGACTGGACCCAAAAAGAGTTTAAAAATAAAACAACTAACTCATCAGCGAGTTAAGCTTATGCAGTTTTTTTAAAATATTTTTTTCTTTTGTCTCATAGTGGGAGGACAGGGGGTCAAGGGGTTAGCAGAAAAAGAATGTATGTACAGGGGTCCACCTGGCAAGAGGCAGGCTGTGGCTCTGCCGTTAAGGGGACATAAGTCACACCAACTTCAGCCTCAGAGCCAGGGGAGCAAACTGGGAGACATTTTCCCTCTCAAGAAAATGTTGTTTCCTTCCTGTGACCCAGCCCAGGCCTGGGAATCTGCGCAGGACTGCCTGTGATTGTCTCTGCCCTCCAGGGCCCACCGGCAGGGCACGCACTGGCCCAGCCTCCTGTGGGCAACAACCCCTCTAGATTGGCTCAGCACAGCCTGGGGCTCAGCATTTCAGAGAGGGAAGCCTGAGGAGAAGGTGTGGGCTGAATTCCCCTGCAGATCTGCCCTCAGAACCCTGGCAAGCGGACAGGCCAAACAGCACTTGGCACTAAGGAAGACTGGGAGAGCCTGGGACAGTTCAGACTTCCCAAAGTCTTCCAGTCCTTGTTAGAAACAAGAGCAAATAAATTATCTTTACCTACTCCCTTTTCCTTATGAAAATGGTTTCCTTCATTTGTCCCTGGCCCACTCCTTCTCTCTTCATAAAGTTGTCCTTTCTGCTCTCCAAAGAATTGTAGGTGATGGAAACCCCACCTGGATCGCAGCTGGGTGAAGGCCACCTCTCAGCCCCAGGGAGAATCTTCACAGTGACTGGGGACTGCTGAGCAGAGCGCCAATAGACGAGGCAGCAAGGGGTTCAGGCCAGGCCGGTAGGAAAGGCATCAGTCTTCCGAGAAGGGCAGACAGCTGAGGTTTTGGTTCACCCGTCCTGGGAGCACCCAGAGTTGAGCTGCTGGCCACCCTCCTCTGCATCTGGCTGTCTGTTTGTGGGGTTCTGTCTCTAGCCCATGGCGGTCACCATGCTGGATGGGTGGGGATGGCCAAAGGAGAGGCTGGAGGAAGGGTGAATGGGCGTTGGGGTGGGCAAGATGTGTCCCGAGTGGCTGAAGGGTGGGATGTGGCCTACAGGTGCCATGTGTCCAGCCAGGGCAGCAGCGCTAAAGGGGGAGGCCTTCTCCTGCATACACTTGGAGAGCTCCTCAAAGCACTCCGCCCCCTTCTTATTCTTCTTGGATTTGTTGGACATCTTCCGGTTCCGAGTCTGGATCCCTTCCTTCTTCATGGTCAGCGGTCTGTTTACCTGGAGGCAATCATAAAGACCTCAGGGGGACAAGTTCCCTTCCCAGAGCAAGACCCCTCACCCCATGCTTTGCCTTGGGGCAAAGGCAGGTCTGAGCTTGGGGTCCCACCTCCAAATCACCAGCACTGTCATGGTTTCAGGAAGGATGCTTATCATTGTGTGGGGCTGACCCAAACCCTGCAGGGCACTGAGCCCACTAAATGCCAGCACTTTCCCCCATCAACACAACCAAAATCCTCCCCCTGCCCACCACTTTTGTTTTAAACAGAGATACCTGATGGCTCTGATGTGGGTGGGGACACCCCCAGCCAGCTTGCCCTCTCTTATGGGAGCCCTTCTGGCTCTCCGGGCTTTCCCAAGCCAAGCCAAGCTGAAGAGTGTGGCTGGGGCCTCTCAAAGAGGCAGCACAAAGAGCAGTGGTCCCAGGGGAGGGGTAGGTGGGTGGAGTGGGGGCGGACTCACATTATGCAGCTTATAGTAGAGGCCACAGGCATTGCAGACAGGGTCCCCATTGGCGTTTCGGCGCCATAAGGTGGTGGTTGTGGTCTGACAATTTGCACAACAAGTGCCTGCTCTCCTGGCGGCTGACTGAGAGGGGAGGGGCAGCATGAGCAGGCTGGGCTCCCATGCCCCACATCAACCAGCCTCCCCGACCCTTGCCCCATACCCACCACACCCTCACCAAAACCCTCACCAACTTAGCCAAGAAGCCAGAAATCCCCCATAGGGGTCAAGGCATCGCAGAGCTGTGGACATTTAGAATTTGAGATCTAAACAATCACAGAACTTTAGAATAAAGAACTCTCAGGAGCCTGATCCCACAATCAAAGGGGTTTCAAGAGCTGGAAGGAAAAATCAATCTCCTCCTCCAATCACCGAACAATCTAACTCTATAGATGGGGAAACTGAGGCCCTGATAAGGGCTCTTTAGTTTAAAAACCTGGTTCCTTCCTCCTTGACCCCCTGGGTCTAGAGTTGCTTCTGTCTCCTCCCACAGGACTCCCCTTAAAATCCAAAATCCTGGGTGTGTCAGTGTCCCGCCTGAGGACAAAGCAGGGGGACCCTATGTGGCCCAGCTGTGGATGTAAAATATTTAGGGATTCTTGCTCAAGCTGCGTTGTCCAACATGGTAGCCACTAGCCACACGTGGCTACTTAAATTAAACTACAACTTAATAGAAGTAGAAATCCCGTTTCTTCAGTTGCACTGGCCACATTTCAGGGATTCAGCAGTCACAACATGAGCTGTAGTTTACCATAGTGGACCGTGCAGATGTAGAACATTTCCATCATCATAAGTTTATTGAACATGCTGGTCTTTCTGTTCAGCCCTTTGTGCCCCAAACCTCAGAGTTCTAACTCTCCCTGCCCCCAGCCCCTCAAGGAATGCAGGACAGAGGTGATCTAAAAGTGAGCGTCTGCTTCCTGGAGAAGGGAGTGGAAAGCTTGTAAGAGAAGGTTAAGAGAATCTTTATCCAAAAAAGCCAAACCCTTCTCCAGGGTCAACCTGCGCCGGCCCTACAGTCACAGATTGAGTTCCCCTCAACACATCCCAGAGAACCTCCGACCTCCAGCTGCCGGTGGGGGTGGGGGAAGCTTGAGACCAGCAGAGGCTGGAATGGCCGCAGGCTGGAGCGTAGTCCCACGGGGGACTACGGGCTGCAGCCTCGGGGCGGGGAGGATTGAGAGTGAGTAAGCAGCCTGAAGCTGGAATTCTGACTCAGGGGCTAGCATCGTAGCCTCCACCCCTACCTGGCCCTCACCCGCCCTCGCTGCAGGGGGAAAAAAGGGGGCCCCCGAAGAGGCGAGCGACTTAGGCCTCGTAAATCACTTTGCCCTGAAAAAATATATTTATTATTCTTAGCATTTTACACATTATTTGCAGAGTAGAGAGTATTAGAAATTTCAAAACAGCCCAGCGAGAGGCAGGACTGAGCTGAGGAGAGACTCTAAAATCTCTCGGAGTCCGGAAACAGATACACGAAGTTTCCTTATCTTCAGGCTGCAGATGTCCGGATAGGAAACTCCGGCAGGAGATCCGAAAGGGCATTTTTAAAAAATCACTCAAATGAAAATACACAGTATAGGTGACTCCATGGAAAAATAATAAAGGGCAGGTTTTTTTGGTGGTTGGTGTGAGTGTTTTATTTAAATAGGCATGAGGAGATTGTGTGTTGGGAAGCGAGAGAGCTGCCCAAAGCCACAAGGAAAATTACTTCATGGCACTATTTTTAAAAAGAGTTAAACAGAGGCCATGGGGATGGGAGCTGGGCCCTTGGACACTCAACTTTCGTTATCCTTAAGGGGAGTGGGAAGAGGGTCCCTGATGGGCTGCAGAAGAAATCTGACTTGAAAAAAATCTGGTCTGAAAGAATGGTGACTCAAACTGGGCACCAAGTGATTTAAAGATAAAACAGGATTTCAAGTGGCAAATCATCTGCATTTGAAGGATTCTGTTGTTATTTTTTCAATTAACTATCGGCTCCTGCCCAGGTTAGTGTCCCCTGGGTGCCTCCCTGCGGCCACCTCCCCAGTCACCTGCTACCCGCCGCACACCCGCTGCCTACCAGTCTGCGCTTTGGCTTGATGAGTGGCCGATTCTGCCCGTTCATCTTGTGGTAGAGCCCGCAGGCATTGCACAGGTAGTGGCCAGTGCCATCTCGCCGCCAGAGAGGAGTGGCTGTGGCCCCACAGTTGACACACTCCCGGCCTTCTGAAGGGGGACAGGGAGAGACACCAAGACTGCTTAACTGACAGTCACAGGAGGGAGTCAGGGGTGGGCAAGCAGGCGCCCATCAGGTAGCACCCTCAGGCTGCTTCAGGGGGTGACTTTTAGTCCCAAACTGGGATAGAAGAGGGATCCAAGGAATCTTCCCCATAGGAGGGGAGTTCAGAGAGTAGTTTAAGGCCAAACTCCCTCTTCAAAATCCTCTCTAGAGGAAAGGGGAACAGGGAAAGAGGGAGAAGTGCGGCCAGGGCCACAGGGGTTCTCGGAATGAACGACAAGGAGAGGGTATTTACAACAAACTTTGCAAATGACGGGGCTGTGGCAGGAGTCACCCATCTTGACCTGGCGGGCCTCTGGCCCCCTTTCTGGTTCTGCTTGTCTTCTTTTGTTTCTCTCCTACGCCCGCCCCCCCCCCCAACCATGTCAGCCATCTCTCTAGTCTGTGCTCCATGTCCCTGCCCTCAGCCTTTATCCTGTCTTTCTGTTCTCAGTCCCGGGTAACGTCCTTCTCTCTCCCCAACTTCTGCCCTTCCACTGAGGCCCTACAATACACTCCAGGACTTGGATCGAAGTTGTTGTTCTTTAAAATAAAATAAATAATAAGTCCTTTCGTTTTTAGGCTAATAGATTAAGCAGCCTTGGTTTTTTGCTATTTGTTGGCTTTTTCGTTTTAGTTTCTTTTGTTTTTGTTAAAAGACCAAATAGAATGTAAAACAAACTTGGGAGAAAGGACTAATTAAAGGCAAGCTACCTGGTCTGAGCAGAACAGGGACCCTGAGGTGAAACCAAGGTGGGTGCCGGTGCTAGCCGGTGGCAGGCAGCGATCAAGCTAGGTAGCTGCGTTAACATCATGTTACCTAAGAAACCTTTCCACATTTAATTTAAACTAAATTGTCAATATATATGGGCAAGAAAAGGTGGGTCCCAGACTCAGGAATAAAGGTTTTTAAAATCTTCCTCTTCCCCAGTTTAAAAGGATTGGGAAGGAAGCATCTGACAGCAGGACCCCCCACTAGCCACAGATTGTGCTCTATAGCCAGATTCTTGGAAAAAAACCTAGGTTCTCCCCAGGGAGCTCCTGCTGCAAAAGAACAGAGGCACCTACAGTTTCATCCCCTCACTCAGCCTTGAGGGAGGGAGAATGAAAGACTTGCTAGGGGGCAGGGAGCAGGAACAGGTCTCGGGAATTTTGCTTTGGGGAAATCTCCCAAGGAGATTGGGAGCCACTGAAATCCCAAGATTAGACTGATTGAGTTGGAGAACCAGATTCCTTTAGGGGCTGGAGCCTCTGGAGTGTACCAACAGCACGCACACGTACTCACAAACGCGCACGTACACACAGCCTTGCTGCTCTCACCTGCATATTATATTCTCACACTGAGTTTTCATTTCAGATTGAGGGAGAGGAAGGGAGAATTCCCCTTCTGTGTTCTGGTCTGGCAGTAGCCAGCCTTGGAGGGGAGGGTGCGAAGTGGGGAAGGAAAATAAACTTTGGGGGCCACCAGGCACACTTAGGAAAAAGGCAAATGTTCCAGGGCCCCGTATCCCCCATTCTGGGGTCTTAGACATCTGTTGGAGGGCTCTTAGAGAGGGACATCACCTATTCCCAGATCTGGGAAACTGACATTGCCTTCTCTCCCATATCACAGCCCGACTCCGCCAAGCACAAACTGTCCCCACTTCCACTAGGCCCCGAGCACCTGCCTTTACCTGAGCAGGAGCGTGCCTTGCTGCGCTGCTTAGGGGTGAAGCTGGAGGCAGGGCCACCCAGGAAGCCTCCAGGGTGAAAGAGCCCGGTGCTGTAGTCGTGGGCAGCAGCCGGCACATAGGAAGGGTAGGTGGGGATGGGGTGGTGTGTGGCAGGCTGGGTGCCCACAGCAGCCAGGCCTGGGCGCAGGGGACTGCCGCCTTCCATCTTCATGCTCTCGGCCAGCGAAACCTGGTACTTGATGCCGTCCTTGTCCTCTCCCCGGGCTGTACTACCTCCTGCGGAAGAGGACGCCGGGGAGGCAGCCCCGGCAGTGCTGGGGTCCGGAGACACTTCCTTGGGCGGCGTGGGTGGGAAGCCGAAAAGGTGGGAGCCAGTGTGGGCTGCAGTGGGGGTTAGGGAGGTCACAGAGCCCCCGCTGCCTCCCCCGCTCCCGCCCGCGGCCCCTGGGTACACGGAGAGGGGGCCTCCGGGGCCTCCAGCTGCTGAGGGGTGCAGCGGCGTTTTGGAGAATGGGCTCACGGTCCAGGGGTTGTGATGGTGTGCTGCAGCCGCGGACAGGGCTGCTTTACTCCCGTCCAGCCACGGCAACCCCGGGCTGTGCAACAAGTGTGGACGGCACATCTGGCCTCCGGTCAGGCGGGCTGCGGGGGGAGAGAGAGGGTTTAGGATACTGAGGGGCTGGGCCCAGCCAGCCCTTGGATACCCAGGACCACAACTCACAAAACGACCCGCAGTAACCCCTCCCTAAAGAAAACCAGAAACGTAACAAACTGCCAACAATCCGGAATGTCAGAACAAGTGGCACAGAAGGAACCTCACTGGACAGGGCCTGGAGGGAACCCCCAGGGGCCAGCTGGAAACGGACAGAAACCCTGTGGGACCCAGACGCTGCCTAAGAGGCCGCTGCCCCCACCTTCCCCGCCCCCGTTTCCTAGCTGCTCCGATTCCTGCGGATCCCACATCCGGGAAGCAGGCAGCCGGGCCCTCCTCCCCTTCCGCGCCTGGAACGCGGCGCCACTGTTCCCAGTTACCCCCCGGCCCGGCTCACCGTGCGCAGGGCTGTAGGAGACCCGCGCCCGCGCGTGGGCCGAGTTGGTGTAGTAGGGGTTGCCCTGCGAGTCCAGGTGGTTGAAAAAGACGTCGACTTCATCCGGAGGCAGCAGCTGCGCCGGCTCCATGTAGTTGTGCGCAAGGCCCGGGTGGTGCGAGTCGGGGTGCTGCGTATTCAGGACCGCCGGGTGCGCCATCCAGCGCGGCTGCTCCGGCGCCACCTCCATGGCCGGCGGCGGAGGATCGAGTTCTGGGCGGAGGCTGCGGCGGTTCTGCGCGACCGAAGGGGATGTGAGGGGTGCGCCCGCAGCCGGACACCCCGAACCCCCGTTACGGAGCGTCCCGAGTGCCGCTACACCCGCAGAGCTCAGCCGCGGACCAGCCCGGGTAGGAGGAAACCTCACAGCTCAAAACGAAAGGAAGGCGGGGGACAGGATTCGGCTGTGCACATGGTGACCGCTGGTGCCTGAGCCACACACCCGTGCACACGGCGTAACACACCGGTTACCCGACGCCAGTTACCCCGACCAACGCACACGCGGTTGCACTTCAGTCAGACACTCACACTGAACCCCCACCTTCCCGCACACACAGAAAAGGACTAAAAGTTGGAGACAGGGGCCCGGGGACTTCCTGGGGCACATGGCCCTGGCGACACGCACACACCTACACTTGGTGCCGGCTCCACTGACCTTACCCCCACTCCCAAGACGCTCGGGCAGCCCCCCGCGCGCACTCCCAGGCTTCACAGTCAGGACCTCTCACCAGGCATACTGCAGCAGTCAGTCACCCACAGCCTGCCCCACGCCTTCAGTTCCCACAGAGACCTCTCAGAGCTTGGCGTGCCCCGGGCCAGCCCCGGCGCCCCAAACTTACACACGCAGCGCCACCGAGAGAGGGGCGCAGCCTCGGAGAGGGGAAGGACCCGCG
Organism: Rhinolophus hipposideros; assembly: GCF_964194185.1. NCBI lineage: Eukaryota > Metazoa > Chordata > Mammalia > Chiroptera > Rhinolophidae > Rhinolophus > Rhinolophus hipposideros. The sequence goes on from NC_138063.1 coordinate 58,767,683, forward strand.
GAAAACCAGGGGTGGTGGATCCAGGGAACTGCGCGTCAAGCGGCTGGCGTGGCTCAAGGGATGGGAACGGGGGACAGCGCACGCCTCGGCCTCAGGCCCACCCGGCTCCGGCCCCTCGGCATCCTCCCGCAGCCTTGGCGCCAGCTCCCGACTCCTGCACAGACATGAAGTGGGGGCCGAGCACGCCTAAGAAGCCCGCGCCAGCCAATCAGCGCCACGCGCCGCCCAGCCTCCGCCCCCCATTGGCTAAGGCCTCAACTCCTGCCGGACTCAGGGACTGACCCGCAGGTCCCCTCCGCCCGCAGTCGCCCTCCTAGCGCCCTCACCGTAGCCCCTGCTGCCAACGCCCCCTACCCGACTCTCACCCCGAAGGCTGACAGCTGCGCCCCCTCGTGCGGACACTCCCGGATCCCCTTAATCTCTGGGACCTCCTCCCAGTAAATAACCTCCAACTGGGGCCACCTCCCAGGGAGCCCGGGACGCGCAGGCTCTGGGTGTCTGGGTGTCCCCCTCCCCGGGGCGCCAGCCCTTCCACTCTCTCGGATCCCACCTCCTTTACCACCGAACGTGATCAGTTGAAGTCCAACTACCCACCCAGACCGTTCACTCCCCCAACTCGGGCGCTGGCTGGGCGGTGTGTTTGCGTGTGTGTGTGTCTGGGGGGGGGGGGGAGCAGCTGCAGGACAGTAGGAGCAATGGGGGGCAGGAACTATGGGGTCCAGTGGGCACCTGAGCCTCGTGCACGAGGCCACTTACGACTGTGCTCGACTGGGTGTAGGTGGCCTGGCCGGAGACTCCACAGAAGGGGAGGGAGCGTCCCCTTCCCAGGCGTGGCCTTCGCAGACAAACGGGCCGAACTGCCTAGGGCGAGGCCGTGGAGACCCGGACTGGCGCCGGCGCCGACTCGAAGGAGACGCCTCCGGGCAGGAGGAGGCATTTTTTTTTTCCCTCCCAGGGTTCTCTAAGGCGGCCCCTGGGGAGAAGGAGGGGATGGTCTGAGAACTTGGTCCCCTAAGTCACCTGGAACTGCTCGTCACACACCTCCAGTACAGAGACCCAGCTCTGTGCGTGGCGTGGGCCCCGTGCACAAATCACCTGGCTCTGTCCCCTGGTACAGACGGAGGAGACCAAGGCTTCAAGGGAGCCCGTGACCGAGGAGGGGGTTCGGGAACAAAGAAATGTGGGGGCATTTAGACAGGTGCGGGGAGAATGGGGAGTAATCAGTGTCCTCCAGCCCCTTTCCCCTCACTGGGTCCATGGCTCTCCAGGCAGATGCCCAAGAGATCCCAGGTGGGTCCCGGGCCGGAGGAAGGGCGGGGGTCCCGGCCACCACGGGAGCGTGGGGGGAAGGGCAGCGGGATTGACACTCGGTAATTGGGTAACTGGAGGCGGCTTCTCCGGCCGGGCGGCCCCGCCACCGCGACGCCGGGCCCCTGACGTCACCCGATTCGCCAGGAAATGAACTTTTTAATAATCTGAGAGGGAGGAAAGCCCTCGGTCCCCTCGGCTCGGGGGGAGCCCGGCCTGGCCCAGATCCACCGACGCGCCCGTCATCCTCTCTCAGGCTAGCTCTGGGCAGCGCCAAGGGGTCGCGGGCCCGCAGCGGGGGCCTCCCTCTGCTTCTGCGTCGGGCTGTGGCACAGGTAAAGGCGCGGGGCGGGGGGTGCAGAGCCCCATTCGGCTGAGTACCAGCGCGTCTCCAGCCACTGGGGACCCGCCTGCCCTGACCCGCCGCTGCGCCTCCCGCGCGGCTCCACTCTGGCGCGGGTGCGGCCGAGGCTTCTCCGAACTCCGCTCGGCGGGAAAGGAGGCCTGCGCCGCCGGGGAGGGGGCGCCGGGATCGGGAGCCCGAGCGTGAGGCCCCGGTTACCCGGCCTCCGAGGTCGCGCGGAGCAGGTGAGTGGCCTCAGTGCCTCCTGGTGCGCTCTCCCAACAATTCCCGCGGTCTTACCAGGACCCACTGTCTCTTCGTAAGTCTGTCTGTCCTCCTTGTCTTTAGCTTACGATTCTTTGTCGACGCGTAAAATGCGGTCGCCGAGAAGCCTGGAGCCTCTTTTGCGTCCCCGGAGGCTAGCTGGAGGTTCTCAAAGACAACGCGGCCCCGGGGACAATCGCCAGTGTCCGGCAAGGCTGTCTCGCTCGAGCTCGAACCCCGGGACCCCGCGTGAACGGCGCACGGCCTGCTGGCGAGCCGCGGGGCCCTGCACACCGGCGCCAAACGCAAGCTTCCCGTGGGGAGGCGATCGGCGCTCGGCCTCGCAGAGGCGACCGCTCCGAGCTCCCGGAAAAGCAGGTAATTCACCTTTTCGTCCCAAAGGCGCGGTTCAGATTATCCCCCGTTTAGGTGGGTCTGCAGGTTTATCACCCGAGCTTAGCTTCCAGCTCCAACGGGGGAACCTGAAGCCTCTCCGGGGCAGCGTTCTGGCCACCACAGGGGTGGAGGTGAGCTGCCTGGCCAGGCCCCCTGCAAGTGGCGGCCCTGCGTTGCCCGCCAATCTGGAGCTGAACGGAGCTCGGGCGGGGATTTAATTACCCCGCTCCGCGGCTCAGAAAATCGCTGCGCGGAGAGCTTAGCAGGGCAGTTAAGCAATGCTTGAGCAGGGGCCTCAGGAGATACGCTCCGGCCTGCCTTCCTGCAATCCGGGCCTAGACAAAAAAAAAAAGAAAAGAAAGAAAAGGAAAGGGAGCCCCGCCAGGTCTCCCGAGGCTCTGGGCTTGCCCTGCTCAAAAAGGCAGGCAGGCAGGCGTCCGGCTTGGCCGAAGCCTCCACATGGATTGGGACGCCTGCGTTGGACGCGGGACACTGGACTGCCGCGCTCTCCCGCAGGAACGAACCCGCCTGGGAGAGGAAAGCCAGGCGCCAGGCAGCAGGGTGCCCAGCTGACCAATAAAGGGGGGCTGCTCGTGAGTGTATGTCTATGACAGAGCGACACCAGCCAGGCGCCTCGCCCACTGGACAGCAGTGGAGACCCTTCTATCACTTCTGCCCCAACAAACGCCCCGGGAGGCTCAGGGCAGCCCCCAGGATCCGCGAGGGTGGCAGGGACATCCTCCGCCGAAGGAGAGCAGATTTACTTCCGTTCACGGCCTCGGACTTTGGGGTCTGCCGAGCACCTTCGGAGGGACACGCTCCGTTTTTCATTTTTCTGTCGGTTCCTAAGAGTTGTTGCAAATGTGGGCTGCTGCCTTTTGATCGCACTCAGATGTTACATGGGAGTAAGATTTCACTAACGACTGGGAAAGAGCAGCAGCGGAACTGAATTTTCTGATGCCCTTTCCACGTGACTCGAGGTTCGGTGGCGGCGGAGTGTGGGGCAGTGCCGCCCGCGATGCTCTCGGCCCGAAGCTGGGAACGCAGGGATCCAAAGCCCGGCTCTACAGGGCCTCAGCGGCCTGGGCCGGGCTCTCGACTACCTAGGTGTTCCAGGCCCCACGTAGCCCTCTCCTCCGTGCCCTTTGTTTAAACTTCGCTCATCGGATGTGTCCCCTCTGGGACCACAAGTTTGCCCTATTTGCAGGCTAATTCTTCTCGCCTTTTCCTATGGGCATCTAATTGGGGGGGGGGGGCGGTTGTTCAAAGAAATCTGTTAACTTAAGGACTGCCCTCCACAGAGATACTTAATTTGCACCACAGCGGCCTCCCAAACCCACCCTGGCAATGCGCCTTGAGGGGTACTGAGGAGGAAATGAGGGCCTCTTTAGCCAGAGGGGTTCAGAAGTCCCCTCCAGGGCAAGGCCTCAGATCTGCGCAGGTCACAGCAATGCCTCCAGCGGGTTTCCCCAGTGTGGGGACCAGAGAGCTCCAACGGCCCCTCCTTTCCTTTGGACTTCGGTTGCAGACCCCCGAATCTGAGGGCTCCCTCTCCTCTGGCTTCCTTGCTGGCTCTCGCACTCCATCTGTCTTCTGAGCCCCTTTGGAATCGTAAAGACCGGCGCCCAACCTCTTAGACATCTCAGCGCCTGGGGTAGAAGCGCTTCGGAGATCCTGTATCTTCTCACCAGGTTCTCACCCCACGTCCAAGCCGGGCCTCCTCCCGGAGAGGCCTTGCTGAGACGTCAGACAATCGGGCGTCCTCCGCGAATAGCCATGGTTTGCTCGGAGCGGCCCGCGGCCCGCCGCCTGACAACTGGTAAATCCGTTTCGTTGGATGCAATTTGTTTGCAATTTGTCAACCCGGCTGGAAAACGCTCTCCAGACGCCTGGGCAGCCGCACTGGCCCTACCTGTTTCTCGAATCCTGCCTGCTCATAAATGAATCCCAGCGTGAGGTGCCTTCATAGACCCAAAGCTTACAGCCACACGTTCCCGACACCTGGAGATGTGGCTTTTTCCAAAACAACGAATTTCCTTCCGTGTTTTCCGGGAAATGAGCGGCCGCCACGCCCGGGAGCCTTGAACGCCAGACCTTTCCTCTCGCGGTTGGGGCAACCTGGAGTTGAAGCCTGGTCTCCACGGGAAGATTCTAAGTGCCGGGCATCCAGACGGACCCCAACTGCCGTCCACGCCTCCCGGCCACAGATAGCCCAGCCCGCGGGGGCCCCATTCTTATTGAAATCCCACTAAAGGGATTCCAACTCCGACCTGGGACAGGGGATAGGCTTCCAGACCCGGAGCTCTCCCCCACCCACACGCCAGTCGCACAGGATAAAGGGCCGGGGCTCGCCGCGCGCGGGGGCGCAAGCCGGGTTAAGCCGCGCAAAGCCGGGGCACGGGACCCGCCGGCAGGTGCAGACGTGGCTCCGCCGCCTGGCTCCGCCGCATCCGCCACCGCGGCCGGGAGACGGGGGTGGCGCAAACAAAGGCCTTCGCTCTAGAGCCAGGAGGGGGGCGCTTTGCAAGGCTCTGAGAATAACCGGGACTCGCGCCCTGTGGCTCCGTCTGAGAAATGGGAAGGCGAGACGCCCGAGGTGGGCTTGCTGTCTTCAATTCCCCAAACACTCCCTCAGGTTTAGGTCCCTATGACCTGGGGCTCGAGCGACCTGCAGGGCGAGTCCGAGGCACCACACGTCAGGGGCCACCTGGGCAGGCAGGCGGTGCGACTGGGGTGCGGGTTGGGTCGAGTACGGGGGCTGGAAAGGCCCGGGTCAGGCAGGGACGCGAGGGGGCACTTACCGAATGCGACGCAGCGGGCCGAGCCCGCGGGCGGAAGCGGCCGGAGCGGGGCGGGGGCCCGCACGGTGTGTGCCTCGGCAGGCCCGCGGGATCCGGCGCGGGCCGGCTGGCTTCACCCGCAGGGCCCGCCCGGCGCGCAGAGCGGCCGCGTGCTGCGCGGCGGGCCGCTTTTGTTCGCCCGGTGGCCGACCGGGGCGGCTGGCGTGGGGACATGGAAACGCGCGGCGAGCCCCGGCCGCGCTGGTCTCCCTACCTCTCGCTCCCCCTACTTCTCCCTCCCCGTGCCTCAGCAGCCACTGTTTTTTGTTTTTTGTTTTTAATTTCCACAGCACTTTGAGGGAGCGGGAGAGCCGCAGGAGAGCAGGAGGGTGCCTGGGTTTCTGGGCCCCTTCTCCCTGGTCCAGTGACCCGCGACGGGCCGAGGGCCGGCAGGCACTCCAGGCGCACACACCCCACTCCCTCAGTATTCCAGAAACTTCCGTCCTCGCAGGGACGTACATACGCGCACCCTTGCTCTCAGGGATGCACGCACAGAAAGCCCGAGTGTCTCTCTTCCCAGACTCTCCCGGGGGACGCTCTCGAGCCAAAGGCACGCACACACACACACACAAAGATGCCGGCTCCTCCCCAACGCATTTCCAGTACTGCTCACACAGACACGCACACATTTGTGCACACGCATTAGCTCAAAACTATGGCTGCGTGGACATCCTCAGCCAGGAGATCTGGGTCACGCAGACATGCCCACGTGCACATACTCAAATGTAGCTGGACACTCTGGCACGCAACACCATCCTCATTTCCAGGCTGACTGGGCTAAGTGTAATCATGCCCCCTCTCCCGTCCCATCTATACCCCCAACTCCAGAGCAGACAAGAGCATTTTAGCAGTGGGGTTTGAGGCCTCTCCTTGCACAGGCGGGAGGCGGAAGGGAGTAGAGGACTTGTCCTTTGAAGGCTGAGTGGAGGAGTTAGGGTGTGGGGCTCTTTACCTCAAGAAGCTAGCAGGTTTGTGAGATAGTCCTTGAACTTCCAAAGCCCCTACTATTAAATTGAACTTCCCATTCCCCTAGTCCCAGTCCAGGTACCCAGGAGAGTGAAAGTGGCCTTGGTACCCTGAGCCAAACGAGAAAGTTTTGCCTTGGAAGGACTAAGAAGTCTGTGGTCCTGGGACACTAGTGTGTGCCCAGGTGTGCCCCAGAGATGAGGTGTCTCCAGCCCTCCAGCTCTGTGGGCACCTGCTGTGTGTCTTTCTTTGAAACTGGTGGTGACTGTGTTGCGTGTGTGTGTGTGTGTGTGTGTGCACTCTGTGCATGTTGGAAAATGTCTGTCTTGAGTGCTGCTATGTGTCTGACCATTTGTGAGCACATGGGAAGTCTGCAAAACTGGGTATACTGCTATGTCCATTTCTTTCTGTGGGTCCCCAAAAGCTTGTGTATTGAGAATGTGTGTAGTGTGGGTCCCTGAGAGTTTGTGTATTGTGTGACCCCTGTGAGATCTGTGAGATCATTGTGTCCATGAACCATGTCATGGGAAGTGGGTATTTCCAAGTGTCTGTCCATAAATTGGTGTGTGTTCTTGTGTGGGTTGGTAGCAGTGTATGTATGGGTATCCTGTGTCTATGAATTGGGGGTGTGTGTGTGTCTGTCTTTAACAGCAAAGGGATGGATGTGTGTCATTGTATCTTTGAACTGATGGTGGGAAGACGGAGAGTGTATACAAGTTGTCTGTATATTTGTGTATAACTCCATGTGTGGGCTGATATGTATTGGAGTGAGTGTTTATGTATCTGGGTTGGGGGCATCTGTGTGTATCCATATATCTTTGAAATATGTGCTTCCCTATCCAGTGTTACGTTGGAGTGTGTCCCTGGGTGACACACAGTATGTGTGTCTTCCTAGATCACCCACCATCTGCACCTTCCCTAACCGGCAGGCATCGAGTTGAGCTCCGGGGTGCCATTTGCCGGAGTACTTTCTGTGTCTGTGGGAGGGGGAGATGAGTTGATAAGGCTTATCTCCAACGCCAGTGCCATGCTGAGTAACTGCTCTAATGAGAGACCACCGGCTCCCAAGGCCCCCAGCCTCATTGAGGAGGAACATTGGGGAGCCAGTACTAGGGCGCAGGTGCAAACCTCCAGAAACCCAGCAGAGCCTGAGTATCCACAGGACCTTTTCTAGTTCTGTCTTGTTTCCTCCGTGTGGGGTTCCAGGTGTTACACCCACCCCCAGCCCACCTGCCAGTTCTCTGCTGGGTTGGGTTGGCCAGAGCCAGCTGGAGCCTCCCAGCCTCTGGTCTGCCATCAGAAATATGGCTTTGAGAGGGCAGGAGAATGGGGGCCCTCTGGAGAGGGGGTGGATTGAGAGACATGGAAGCCCAGTGATAGAATGACCATAAGAGACAGGGAACAGGAATGAGACAGAAGACTCAAGAACAGATTTTAAAAAGTGACAGTGTTAGAGGGACAGAGACACTGGTGGGAGGTGGAGGGGTGGTTGGGAACACTCAGAAACAGAAAGAAATAACCAAAAAATGGCAAAAAGGGTCCGAGACACAGGAACAAAAGTAGCAAAAATGTTAACCAGAGAGAGACATGGACAGAGAAGAGGAGAGAGATGTGGGAGGCGGAGAGACAAGACAAAAATAAGAGAGATGGGAAGAGTGAAGAACCCAGAGAGGCTCAGAGCAATGGGGAGGAGAAAGAGCTCCAGAAAGTACGAGGGAGAAGGGGGGACAGGAAAGATGGAGTGGGCGGGATGGATAAACCGAAAGAGCTAGGGGCTCGGCAGTGCCTAGCGTCAACGAGAACACAGGAGAACGAGTGCCAGGCGGCGGGTGGGCAGGGAGGGCGTGATCGCAGAGCCCGCGTGCCAGGGGGGGCGCAGAGGCGCGGGTGGCTGTGGCGGGGGCGGGGGGGGGGGGTCAGCGCGCGGCTGCGCCGCTGTCCCGGGTAATTTTTCATCTCGACCGGCTAATCTTTGTTCCCGGCGAAGATAATGAATAGCGAATCGTTATCTGCCCGGCTCCCGGAGGCTGCCCGAGAATGGGGTTGTACAGGGCTGGGAATTGTTTCCAAAGTGCCGCGGAATAAATGGTGTTCCTTATCTCTGCCTTCCAGATTATCGGAGCCCTTTCAGAGCGCGCACAAAAAATGCGCCGGCCATCGAATGCATCATTTACCACCGCAGATCCGCGCGCTGATGGGCAGGCGATAGCGGTCCGCGGGGGGCACACCAGGCGCCCAGCGCCCACGCTGCCTGCCTGCCTGTCGGGGCACCTGAGTGTGCGCCCCCCCAGTGTGCCCGGCACGTTTGGTTGGACATATGGGTGTGCCAAGTGGATGAGCACTGAACAAGCAAGAGTGTTAGTGTGCTTGTATGTCAAACAAGTGTGCTACAAGAAAGTGCAGGTGTGCAAGCCCATGAGCACACGTACGGGGGGCATGCGTGTTGTGAGTGCCCGGAGAGAAGGCTGTTTGAGGATGCACAGAGGAAAGGGGGTTACACGTGAGTGTGTGCGCATGCGTGTCACTCAGGGGTTTGAACACCTGTGTGAAGGAGTGGGTGTGCAAGCCCCTGTGTACAAGTGTGGAGGATATGCTCATTGTCAGTGCCTCTATGCATCTGCGCACACAAGAGGTGCTGGCCCCTGCCACTCGGGAGGGTGTGCATGTGTGTGTTCAGGTGTGGGTGTGTTACTCTCCTGAATGCGTGTGTCTGGAGGTGTCTCCCCCTACTCAGTGTTTGGGGGCCTGTGTGCTTGTAAGCACTGCATCCATGCATGCCTGTGACTGCCAGGAGT